>NW_027418970.1:0-132552 GCF_009905375.1 Apium graveolens
CTTTCATGGAAACCGATCTTGCAGTCCTTCAATCTTCTTATCATCAAACACACATGTATATTCCATAATATGTTGGTTCTTAGATTGTAGACATTATGCTTTTCCAGCTGCATATCCACAAAGATACCTTCATCTTCTTTGGCATCAAACTTTCCCATGTTGCTCAGTTTGATTCCTTAGAATATAGCATTTGCATCCACAAACATGAAAAAGTTCAGTGTTGGCTTCCTATTCTTGAACAATTGATAAGGAGTCTACATTTTTCTTGATTAACCAAAGAAATTCTGAGTGTAACATGCAGTATTGACAGCTTTAGCCCAAAAATAAGTTGGTAACTTTGATTCCTCTAGCATGGTTCTTTCAACTTCAATTAAAGATCTATTCTTTCTTTTCACTACTCCATTTTGTTGTGGAGTCCTTGTTGTTGAAAACTCATGCATGATCCCATTTTCTTCACTGAACAACCTCATTGTAGAATTCTTAAACTCAGTTCTATTGTCATTCCTAATTCTTCTACCTTTGAGATTAGATGATTGTTGACTTGCCTTATATGATTAATATTGATTTCACTAGCTTCATCTTTAGATTTAAGAAAATATGCCAAATAGAACTTTGAGAAATCATTCACAAGCACTAGGCAATATCTCTTTTTTGAAATTGACAACCCATTGACTGGTCCAAACAAATCCATGTGCAACAGTTGTAGTGGTTCTTCAATTATAGATTCAAGCTTTCTTTTGAATGATTCTTTAATTTGTTTCCCTTTTTGACAAGCATCACACAAACCATCATTTGAGAACTCAACTTGAGAAATGCCTCTTACTAGGTCTTTCCTGACTAATTCATTCATAGTCTTCAAGTTCAAATGAGACAGCTTCTTTTTCCATAGCCAACTTTCATCTTGACTTGCTTTGCTGAAAAGACAAGTAATAGAATCTACATTTGATGAGTAGAAGTCAACTAGATGCAAATTTCCTTTCTCACTCAAGTGAGAACAACTTCGATGTTTTTCTTGTTTGTAACAACACATGTTTCAGAATTGAAAGTTTACAGAGTTGCCTTTATCACATAACTGGTTGACACTCAACGATTATGTTTGAGTCCATCCACTAGAGCAACTTCTTCAATGATGACATTCTCTTCTGAAATCAAGCCATATCCCATAGTAATCCCTTTGTTGTCATCTCCAAAAGTAATACTTAGGCCAGCTCTCTCCTTGAACTCAGTGAGCAAGGTAAAATCCTCCAGTCATTGTACCTTGAGCAACCATTATGAGATACCAAAGATTCTTTCTGTTTCCCTGCACACATCAAAACCAAATCAAGTTAATTTTGGTACTCAAGTTTCCTTGGGTCCTGCCTGTATCCTTTTTCTTAGGTTTTTAGGCTTTTCCACCATCAGACTTAGGTGATTGAGAATCAAACTTAGTCTTAGGGGATTGATTGTGAATCCTTGATCAGTTTTAGAGTTATCATGCACATTTTAATTAACATGATATGGCATGGATTATGCAAATATGTTATTCCAATAAGGCATGCTAAATGAAATTTCAGGCATATTAAATGCAACATAGTAAGGATTGTGTGCAAATGGCAAATTAGAAAATTGTGCATTTAAATTCTGTGCAGGCATAACAGGAATGACATTCATTGGTAATATGGGCATCTTTGAAAAAGAGGGAGGTGTAGACATAGGTGTAGGCATAAAGATTTGCAATTAGCATATAAATGATTAACACTACCACACTTCATACAAGTTTTTCTAGGTGCATACTTATCAAGTATGTAGTTGTTATATTTGTTAATTCCTACTGTCCCATTCCTGTTGTTTTACCTCTTAGAATCCGCCTTGACCTCAATTTTCTCCAATCTGTCATTCAACTGCTTTATTGAGAGATGACTCACATTCACTATCTTTATATCCTTGACTTGACTTGATTCTCCTATAACAAAGCTCTTAGAAACTGATCCATATTTCTCATTAAGCTTGGCTAGCTTGGCTTTACTAATTGGCTTCTTTTCAATCAACGAATGTGCATCCTTGTCTTTCAATGAGTATTCACTTTCAGCTTTCGATGGATAAGCTTCATCATCTGTTGATTCCACATTCGTTGATAAACCATCAACCAAAACAGGGTCTAGTTTCTTCTTGTCCAATTCCAGGCTTCTTCGCAGAAAGACTCAATTCCTTGAACTTTGGCAATATGGGCACTTACGTCTCTTGATGATTTACATGCCTTGATCACCTCTTGCTCACGTTCAAGCTGCTTTCTTAAGATTTCCTCCTTTCTTCAAAGATTCAGTCAGTTCATCTTTTTCAATCTTGCACTCTATTCTTAGTTTCTCAAACTCAATCAGTTGAGTTTCTAACACAACATTTCTCTCACTTAAAAAAATTATGATCTTTAATTCTTGTGTTTTCTTTGTAAATAATTTAAATGTAATACGCAAGTGGTATAATTCTGTGGACATATAATCCATGGCATCATTACACCTATCTTTAGAATGGTGTGCTAGGTTTGTAGTGATTACCTGATTGCTTGAGAAACTGACCTCTGCTTCATCTGATTTGGCCATTAGAGCTAGGTTGACATAGCTTATTTCTTCATCTTCATCTTTCCCATCTGCTGTCCAGTCATTTTCCTGAGTCAAGAAAGTCTTTTCCTTTTGTTTGAGCAATTCAAAGTATTTCCTTTTATAATCTACTCGCTCAAACCTCTTTTTCTCAGAGTTAGGCTTTCTGCATTTATTGGAAAAATGACCACTCAAGCCACACTTGAAACATTTAAATTTTGACTTGTCTACCATGTTTCTGTTTGGCTTGGACGTTGCTCCAAAAATCTTTTTGAATTTCAGCTTGGCAAATCTTCTTGATAGGAAAGCCAGATGCTTATCTATGTCCTCTATTTCATCCTGACTAGGATAATCTTCATTCTCATCCATTATCCCTTTTCATTTGCCTTCACAAACCCTTGAGTTTGGTGCAGATTCCACAGCTTCAACCTTCATCTCTTATCTCTTATCTCTTTTTCTCTGTTGTTCAGCTACTAATGCAACAGATCCACCCTTCTTTCTTCCTTTCTTCAACAGCTCATCCTGCTCCATTCTTTTGGTAGAGACCTCGGGAATTTCAAATTTGAATCTTCAGTTTGGTAGATCCTCCCATACAACTTTAAACAATTCAACAATTTTTGAAATCTACTGAAAATGTCACTCAGTGACTCACCCTCTTCAAAGTGAACATGTTCATATTGTTGTATGAGGAGTTACATCTTGTTTTCTCTGACTTGCTCAGTTCCCTCACATAGCACTTGAATTTGATCCCAAATTTCATTAATAGTATTGCAGTTAATAACATTGTCAGACATATCTCCATCAAGACCATTGAACAAAATATTCATGGACTTTTTGTCTTTATGAGCTTGCTCAATGTCTTCATATGTCCATTCTGACCTTGGCTTTGGGACTGTTTGGTCATTTCCAATAGCTCCTTCAACATCTGTTGTAGTTCTGCAAGAAATATAAGGTATGTTAGTCCCAAAGTATCATAGAAGGGGGGTTGAATACGATACCTACAATCTTTTTCGATTCATTTCAAGTTCTTCGTTAAAAGTACGGAATCAAATAGACACCAAATAATTCGAGGAATATATCGTGTTATTAATATAAACCTTGAGGTTGCTACAATCTAATCAATGTATTGATTAGCTATAATAAATTCAGTAGCATAACACTATGTTTACAAGGATAATAAATGTGAAGCTATAATGGAGCTCTCGTAAACTAAACTGTTTTGCTGAAAAAGATAACCAACTGAATTAAACTTCAATTTCTGCTTTTGTAGACTTCACAAACATTTGGACCAGTGGCATTGTTTACACCACATATTTTCTTTGTTTATTCTGCAAACTAATCCTGAAATTATTTAAAGTGCTAACTAGTGACAAGGAAAACATTAACCTGCGACTAGTAATTCTAAGTTGCGCCCAAGAGTTTATCCTACGACATTGTCTCAACCTGCGACTTAGAATTCCCAACCTGCGACTGATGTTAACCTGCGACCAATTGTACCAAGATGTGACTGATCACTCAACCTGCGACTAGTAATACAATCTGCAACTTATAAATTAACATGCGACTAGTATTAGCCTTATAGAAATTTCCTTGTCTCCAATAGCTGTACCAAATCTATTTTCCTTGTGTTTCTGAATTAAATCTCTTCTGTATTATTGATGTTTAGTCCACTGGTCTGGTTCACAAACAACTAATATGAGTTGGTATAATTCAGTTCATTTTGCACTTCAGAGCTGATACATCCTTAAAGATTATTTCCAGCTTCAATCACTGAACCCTTGTTCTTCAATACTTCAAATCAAACCATGTAACTCTTCTGGAAGTCCTTTGATGTCTTATTCTTCATGGAGGCTTGAACATGTTAATGAACTTCTTCCCATGACCTGAGTGTGGACTTAGAGGGTCATTTGCATCTTTTGATTCTGTGTATGTATCATGTCTTCTTCTTTAGGGTCCTGTGCTTCACAGTTTAATATTGTTTATCTGTTTCTGTTTTCATATTGAGTTATAATTCCTCGATTACATGTTACATTACATTATACTTTACAATCTTCCCCTATTTGATTGTTAGAGTTCGAAAAGCAAATCCCTAAGGATAACTCAACTGACAATAAGAAAAAGTACAACCTTAAAACATATAAAAATATTAAATATATTATGGATTACATAGTCAATTCCAGATTTCTTAAGTTATAAATTACAAAGAAGTGTTCCTCTAGCCTGAACAAATTATCTATGTCTTCTTTGTCTTTTTCTTCTTGGACTTCTTGCCTTAACTGCCTTCTCCTTCTTGAGTGGATTGAGTCTGAAACGACTTTCTCTTAGGAGCTTTCTTTTTAGGATCAGTTGACTTTGTTGATTCTGCAAGAGATGATCCTTTGCTTTTATTGTGAAGAACATCCAGTCTAGCTTGAACCAAATCACGAGCTTCTATTTCCAGTCCATTAGTGGGAGGTGGATTATTCAGCTCATTAAGCATCATCTATAGATATCTGACTTTGGAGAACTTTGGAACAAGGTCAAACAAAATTGAAGATCTTTTTGACATTACTGAAGACTGTTATCCTTTTAGGATGTCCTCTTACTCTTTGGGTGTCGTTGATTGATTCTTCTTCCACCACCTCATCAAGTATCCTTATGATTGGGATCAAAGCAATATTATCCTCCTTACATGTGGAGAGTTTGACGTCCATTAAGGCTTGATAAATTGATTCTGACCCGCTTGTTCTGAAATCATTGACCTTAATCTTTGCTTGATTAATTGAAAGACTAGTTCCCCTTTATTGTTAGTACTGATGATAGGTTCACTATCTTTTAAAAGATTCATTTCTGGCTCTCCATTAATTAATATTATCTCATGATAAGTTCTTCCAACTTTCTTCATGTCCTAATCTGAATCTCTGATCATTTTTTCATTGAGCCTATAAGCATATAGAACTTTAGCAGCTTTAAGGTCTTCTTCTGATCTTTTAACTCCTGGTGCCTCCAGTTTAGCTCTTTTTTCTGCTGAGTTGACTTTCAAGAAAAGTGAGTTGCAAATATCGAATGGATCTCAGATGTTGGTCAGACATAGTGACATTTTGTAACCTGCCATCTGCAAATACTTTGATCACAAATGTTGGTCAGGTTTGGGTGTCACCAAACAACTTTAAACAATATAAACATGTATATCAAAATAAATATATAGATAACCCCTCAAATCCGGATCGTTTACAGGTTATGGTATAAAACAAGAATCTAACCTTCTAAAAATTATAACAACTAAATAAAATTTTATTACCTCTTTACTAACTTCCTCATCTTATTCACTCTGACATTTCCAACTTCCTGCAACTAGGATCTCTCCAATCTTGATGTCTATTAAGAGCTATTCACTTTTGTCCTCATTTGATACTGAAAGAAATAAGAATTCATAAAGCAAGAGTGAGCCAAAAATGCCCAGCAAGTATGATAATAGGTTCCAGGTATCATATCAAAGAAAATCCTGGAAATAATCTTTAAATGATTTCAAAACATCTTTATTTATTAAAATAATTGAGCGAATAAAACATTAACCTTCATTAGCCTTTAATCATAAATTAAAAATCAACAAAAGTTCCCTGATTCATTTCCTAAATCAATTCTTGTTCAGTTTTGTAATCATAAACTTTTCAAGAAGGAATGCCGTTAATGGTGATCAATAATAGTTTTGTAATCATAAACCTTTCATACGGATCACATTTATTCATATAAAGTTTAATAGACACGTGGACTCACAATTTACATAACTCATAAACACATAAGGCACGTATCATATTATTCATGTAACATATGATTCAGTTCATCAAAACATTCGACTTGGTACGTTTAAAACTGAAATCGAGTCGAAATACGACCTTTTGATATTTACGTGACTAAAAAACGTTTAAAAAATTAAGCGACCTTTCGAAACAAAAGATTTTATGGGTCAAAAGTATTTTTAATAGAAGCATGATATTTTTTTTGTGTCTAGACGCGTTCGTTTCGTATTAAACGGATGAACGATCTATTTATTATGAATTAAATAAGAATAATTCAATTAATAATAATATTAATTGAATTTTAAATACCTTTATATAATTTTTTTAAAAGCTCAAAATGATTTTTTTAAATCATTATTTGGCTTAATTATAAATAATTATATTTTTTTAATTGTATATAGATAAAGTTAATTAATTAATTGAAGTAATCAATTAATTAAATCCATAAATAATTAACTAAAATAAATTATCAATAATTAAATCAAATTTAGATTTTTGATAATAATAAAGAAAATACTTTTATAGAATTAAAATAATTTAGGTAATTATTTAAAAATAATTAAGTAGATTAATTTTTAATTAAAAAGCAATTTTTAGAATTTAAAAAATGATTTTGGAATTATTATTAAACAGAAAATTCCAGAAACAGAATTAAGGTTTGGTTTTTGAGAATAAACAGATCAAAATAGGGTCAAGTGATGGGTCATAAAAGACCCGATCCGATCTTTCAAGAACACCCCCTAAAAACTGGTAACCCAGAATCCGACGATATCTCCGACAACCGCAGCAAATTCCGGTCAGGTCTCGATCGAGGCTAAAACATGGTTATTTTCAGCGATTCTCTGTCCAGACCTTATGGCAATTAATCCAGAATCACAGTTAACCAAACCATAGCAAACAAGGACGATTAAATCGTCGATTCCGGCTAACTCGATCGAGGCCGGCGGAAGAATCCGGCAGAGCTCGATTCCGGGAAACCTCAACCCAACCATAAACATCTATATACGAAATCGAAGCCAAAAATCAGATGAATGTAACCCAGTCAATCATATCAACTAACAATCCAAGGACATCTTAGAAAATCAAATCATAATGTAAGAAAATCATCTTTCTCGACTAATCACTTCAAGTAATAGAACACTCAATTAGTTAACATAAATTGACTGGAAATTAGAAGATAAAGCTAACAGTTTCATCAAATCGAATAAAAAATCATTCAAAACCCCCCTCCCAAATCGGGTCAAGAACCCTAAAAATTCAAATTAAAATTTTACCTATCGTTTGGTGATTTTGATGTGGATTATGAAAGAAGAGATCGAGGGCTTCGATTTGGTTACTCATACTTTGATTTTTGAGATCCATATCACCTTAAACGATTGATTAATCCTCAAGAACACCAAAAACAATTTTCAAAGAATTTTCAGATTTTTGTTTATTTTTCTGATTTTTATATAATAAAATAATAATAAAATATTAAATAAATGGTATTCATAGTTATAAAAATAATAATTACAACAACATATATAGCATGTTAACCATAGAGTAAGTAACTGCAACAAAATTGCTAATTATACCAGAAAATGCTTTGATAAAAGAATCACAGAGAAAGCTCCATTCTTTTATGAGAGCCATTCTCCTAACCTCACCTAATTTTGCAGGATTGAGAAAATAACCCATAGAAATAAGCATGATGCTCACGTCTGTGTCTGTGTGTGGAACATTTCTGTTGTTTTCAGGCAAATGAAAGCATGCTAGTATTTCATCACAATTAATACAGTAATCATTACCTTTAAGTGTGAAGGAAATGGTCTTATCTTTAGAGTTGTGCACAACAGTAGTCCAGATCTGCTCCAAAACCTCGCAATAAATTACCGGAGACTCAAGCATAGCATAGCTTAGTTTGCAGTTGCGAATGAAGTCCATCATCTTGTGATAGTCCTTAGAAGCAACAATGTTCTTGTCTACCAGTACCACAAAGTTGTTCTTCTCATAAACAAATCCAGACTGAGACATAATCTTGACTACTGGTTCCATTTTTGTGATTGAAAGTAGTTACAGAGAAAAAAGGTTTTGAAGATGACGAGAGTAAAAATTGCTTTGAAAGAGATAAAAGTAAAATGAAAATTGAAAGGAGGCTTTTATACTTTCCCAGAAATAAACAAGTAAAAATTAAAAAGATACAATAAAGTACCCAATGAAAATTGCCAAAAATAGCCGTTTAAAATAAAATAAATTATAGAAATTCTAAAGATTATCCATTGTCATATACATACACACTGTAAGCAAATTCGACGGATAAGGTTTGGAATTAACGGCTATGATAAAAGCAATTCAACGGATATTAATTAAATAATCATCCGTTGAAAAATAAAGAACCCAGAAAAATATTTTATTTTAATAAATAATGAATTTCAATGGATATTCATTTTACGGATAATGAACATCCGCTGGGATGTAAATTTTGACTTAGCCAAAAATTTCATATTTTTAGGGAAAATCAAATTTATTTATGGCTGCATTACAAATTGCTTAGACATCAAAATAACTTATGAATAATTAAGCATACCTAACTCACTTACCAACCTAGTGAAGGTTGACTCATCAAGTGTCTTGGTAAAGATGTCTGCAAGTTGCTGTTCACATGGAACAAAATGAAGTTCCACGGTACCATTCATGACATGTTCTCGAATGAAAAGGTACTTGATGTCAATGTGCTTTGTCCTTGAATGTTGTACAGGATTTTTAGTAATGGAAATGGCACTTGTGTTGTCACAGAAAATGGGAATCCTCCATATGTAGACCATAATCCAGTAGTTGATTCTTCATCCATAAAATCTGTGCACAACAGCTACCAGCAGCAATGTATTCAGCCTCAGCTGTGGAAGTAGAAATTGAGTTTGTTTCTTACTAAACTAGGACACTAGCTTATTTCCTAGAAACTGACAGGTTCCTGTTGTACCTTTTCAGTCTATATTACAACCTGCATAATCTGCATCTGAATAACCAATTAGATCAAACCCATAATCTCTAGGATACCAAATGCCAAGTTTTGGTGTTCCTTTGAGATATCTGAAAATTCTCTTAATAGCTACTAAATGAGATTCTCTAGGATCCGCTTGAAATCTAGAACAAAGACAAGTAGAAAATATTATATCTGGCCTACTGGATGTTAAATATAAAAGTGAGCCAACCATACCTCTATAGCTTGAAATGTCCACAGACTTTTCAGTAGTGTTAAATTCAAGTTTAGTGGTAGTGGCCATGGGAGTTTTTACAGATGTGCAATCCATAAAATCAAACTTTTTTAAAAGATCATAAATTTATCTGGTTTGACTAATGAATATTCCATCACTAACTTGCTTAACTTGTAAACCAAGAAAGTAAGTTAGTTCTCCCATCATGCTCATTTCATATTTACTTTGCATCAATTTGGCAAAATTTTTACAAAATTTCTCATCTGTAGAGCCAAATATAATATCATTTACAAAAATCTGGACAAGTATACTAGAGCTATTAACATTTCTAATGAAAATAGTTTTATCAACAATACCTCTTTTGAAATGATTTTCTAAAAGGAACTTTGACAAGGTGTCATACCAGGCTCTAGGTGCTTGCTTCAATCCATAGAGTTCTTTCAAAAGATAGTAGACCTATTCTGTAAAGTTGGGGTCTTCAAAACCAGGAGACTCACTAACATAGACTTCCTCCTCCAAATTTTCAATTTAGAAAGGCACTCTTTACATCCATTTGATAGACTTTGAAATTGGCATGGGCTGCATAGGCTAGAAAGATTCTGATGGCTTCAACTCTTGCAGCATGAGTAAAAGTTTCATCAAAATCTATTCCTTTTTGTTAACAGTAGCCCTTGGCAACCAATCTATCTTTGTTCCTTAATACTATGCCATTCTCATCCATTTTGTTTCTGAATACGTATTTGGTGTCAATTGGATTCTTTCCTTTTGGTTTGGGTACCATCTTCCGTACTTTATTCCTTTCAAATTGGTTTAGCTCTTCTTGCATAGCTAAAACCCAATCAGGATCCAACAAAGCTTCTTCTACCTTATGTGGCTCTTCCTGTGACAGGAAGCTGCTGTATATACATTCTTCTTGAGTTGTTTTCCTTGTTTGCACTCTTGAAGATGCATCACTAATGATTAGTTCGAATGGGTGATCTTTAGTCCATTTCCTTTGTTATGGTAGATTAGCTTTAGATTAAGAGGCCTCAAAGTTGTCTTGACGTGTGACTGAATTTTGATTAGAAGAAACTCCCCCTAAGTTTGTGGATCTTTGATTTGAGGTGGGGTCCTTTCTGTGTGTGATCTAGAATGACTTTCAACTCCTATTGATGGCTCAATGGATGTTGAATTTTGCGTTTCGATGGATGATGCAGTCTGTCTATCAACAAATGATGCATCATGTCTTTCAACGGATGATGCCCTTTTCCTTTCGACGGATGTACAATTCTGTGCTTCATTTGTTGTTGACTTTTATGCATTTTCCTTTGAAATTATTGTAGGATTTTATCTATCACGGAAGCATGGTAAAACAATTTTCATGATATAAAATCCATATAATACTCATACAGATCGTGAATTAAATCGAGGGACCGTTTCTAACCTTTAAAAGCGATCCAAGAACCACGAGCGGAGGTCCCTAGCAGCTGCTCTTCAAGTGTGAAGCACTCCACCGGTATCCACCAAGAAATCGATGTAATGGAGGAGGAGGAGGAGGAGAGAATTAGGGTTTTGAAATTTTTTTAGGTTAAGACAAAATAAGGGTTTATAATTGTATATTTATAGGCAAAATTTTCAGCTGAAAATTTTCCCATAAAATATTATTATTATTAACCCTTTATTTTTATTAACCTATTAATTAATAATTAAAACACCTTTTAATTATTAATCCTTTTTCTAAATACTTTAGAAATAATTCTCTCACTTGATTTAATTTCCAAAATTAAATTCTTAATTAATAATATTAAGAACTTTTCTTAATTAATTTATAATTAATTAAATCTCATTTAATCATTATTAAATTTGCTAATTAATTATTTATTTCACAAATAAATAATTACCAGCCTTTATTAATTAATTCCTCCACCATTAAATCATTCTCTTTTATGGTGTGACCCTGTTGGTTCAATATTAAGCCGGTAGTAGAAATAAATAATAATAAAACTATTTTATCATTATTTATATAAATTCTCTAATTCATTAAATATGATTAATTAATTAATCATATTTATTCTACATCGTGAGGGATACTTCTCAGCATATCGCGATTATCCGGATAATACGAATTCACTGCTTAGAATACCAAGAACCCATTCAGTGAATAGTTACCTTACAATTAATTCCTTCTACCCTGCAATGTCATGATTAAATATAAGGCATGGAACTCGTGTCAAGCCTATCTTATTTAATCATTTGCTTTCCCATTCACTATGCTTAGTTCTATTAAATGTCAATTAGAAACTCATTTCTAATTTCATTCACCCTGGCCAGATATTCATGAACTAGCATAAGTGGATCAGCATTGAACATTCTCTTCCTTCACTGGAAGGGGTAGATCCTTTATTGATGATACACTATCTTCGTGTACCAATTCCTATACCCAGTAGAGCCCTTATAATTGTCCCTGGAGACTAAGAACTAAACCAAAGCATAATTCAGTGTACACAAGATGACTATGATGACCTCAAGTCTAAGGATACTTGTACAACTATCACTATGTGAACAACTACTGACACGTGAGTGAACTCCATCAGTTGTTCAGCTGTGTGAGTCATGTTCAGTGAACTTATTCTATAATAAGCACCTACATACTAGCTTTAGTGTCACCACACAAATGTCTATGAGAACAGACAACCTTCATAATGAAGCAAGCATAGTATGTACCGATCTTTGCAGATTATTAATTACCAGTTAGTAATCCTACGACCAGGAACTATTTAAGTTTAGAGTTATCATCTTTTAGGTCTCATTATTATGATCTCATCACAATCCATAAAAAGCTTTACTCTAAACTGTGGTATATCTTATTTAAACACTTAAAATAGATAGAGCCCGCAATAGAAACAAAACAAGTCTTTTATTAATATCAATGAAATCAAAACAGATTACATAAAAGTTATTCCTAAATCCTCATACATGATTGGACTTAGGACACATTTCTTTCAATCTCCCACTTGTACTAAAGCCAATCACTTTGGTATCTAATACCATCTTGTCTTTATGACGATCAAAATGACTTTGAGAAAGTGGCTTTGTTAAAGGGTCTGCTATGTTGTTATGTGTGTCAACTCTCTCAACGTTGACATCTCCTCTTTCAACAATCTCCCTAATCAGATGAAAGCGCCGCAGGACATGTTTGAAATTTTTATGAGACCTAGGTTCCTTGGCTTGTTCTATTGCTGCGTTGTTATCACAATACAACACAATAGGCTCTTCAATGCTAGGAACAACTCCCAACTCAGAAACAAATTTCCTCATCCAAGCGGCTTCTTTTGCAGCCTCACTTGCAGCTATATATTCTGCTTCCGCTGTGGAGTCAGCCGTTGTAGACTGTTTGGAACTCTTCCAACTAATTGCACCACCATTCAGAGTAAACACGTACCCTGACATGGATTTGCTATCATCACTTTCTGATTGAAAACTAGAGTCAGTATAACCCTCTATTTTCAACTCAGATTCACCACCAAAAATAAGAAAAATGTCCTTAGTCCTTCACAAATACTTAAGGATGTTCTTCACTGCTTTCCAGTGGTCTTCACCTGGATTGGACTGATATCTGCTCGTCACACTAATTGAATAAGCAACATCAGGCCTAGTACACAACATCGCGTACATGATAGATCCTATTGCTGAAGCATAAGGAATCTTACTCATACGCTCTCTTTCCTCAGGTGTCTTAGGAGACATCTTTCCGGAAAGGGACACTCCATGGCTCATCGGTATGAGACCTCTTTTGGAGTTTTCCATGCTAAATCTTTTAAGCACTTTCTGGATGTATGTACCCTGGGTAAGACCTATCATTCTTCTAGATCTATCTCTATAGATCTTCATACCGAGAATGTAGGATGCTTCTCCCAAGTCCTTCATGGTGAAGTTCTTCGATAGCCATACTTTGACTGATTGCAGCATCGGTATATCATTTCCTATAAGAAGTATGTCATCCACATACAATACAAGAAATGTTACCGCGCTCCCACTAACCTTCTTGTAGACACATGGTTCATCTATGTTTTTGATAAAACCAAACTCTTTGATTGTCTCATCAAAACGGATGTTCCATCTACGAGAAGCTTGCCTTAAACCATATATGGTTCGCAGCAGCTTACACACTAGGTGTTCTTTTCCTTTGGAAAGAAAACCCTCTGGTTGTGTCATATATACTTCCTCTTCCAGTTCCCCATTGAGGAAGGCCGTTTTCACGTCCATTTGCTGGATCTCATAGTCGTAGTAAGCAGCAATCGCAAGCAAAATCTGAATTGATTTTAACAGGGCTACAGGCGAAAAAGTTTCATCAAATTCAATTCCTTGCCTTTGTTTAAATCCTTTTGCCACTAGCCTGGCCTTATAGGTCTCCACTTGGCCCTCTGCTCCAATCTTTCTTTTGTATACCCACTTGCACCCAATAGGCTTAACACCTTCAGGCGCCTCAACCAGAGTCCATACTTGGTTGGTATACATAGATTCCATTTCGGATTTCATGGCACTATGCCATTTCTCTGAGTCAACACTACTCATAGCCTCATTATAGGTCACAGGGTCGTCATCATCAATGATTGACAACTCATTGTCATTCTCAATGATAAGGCCATAATACCTCTCAGGTTGGCGAGACACTCTCCCTGTTCTACGAATGGGCTGTTCCACAGAAGGTTGTTCAGTCTGAATAGGTGTTTCCACTTGATCTGTAGTAGTTTGTGCTTCTTGAACTTCATCAAGTTCAATTTTGCTCCCACTGTTTCCTTCAAGGATAAACTGTTTTTCCAAGAAGGTAGCATGTCTGGAGACAAACACCCGATGATCGGTGTAAAAGTAATACCCTAAAGTCTCTTTAGGATATCCCACAAAATTACATTTTACAGATCGAGATTCCAGCTTATCTGGGTCAACTTTCTTGACATAAGCTGGACATCCCCAAATCTTAACGTGTTTAAGACTCGGTTTCCTTTCTTTCCATATCTCATATGGAGTTTGAGGAACAGATTTGGAAGGCACCTTATTCAGTAAATATGCTGAGGTTTCCAATGCATAACCCCACAGGAATACTGGAAGATTCGCATAGCTCATCATGGACCGAACCATGTCTAACAAAGTTCGATTTCTCCTTTCAGATACCCCATTCAACTGTGGAGTATATGGAGGAGTCCATTGGGAGACTATACCATTTTCTTTGAAATAATCTATAAACTCTCCATTCAAGTATTCACCACCTCGATCTGATCGAAGAGTTATAATACTATGTTTGGTTTGTTTCTCCACTTCATGTTTATATTCTTTGAACTTTTAAAAGGCTTCAGACTTGTGTTTCATCAAATACACATATCCGAATCTAGATCTATCATCTATGAAAGTAATGAAGTATAAAAATCCACCCATGGCTTGCGTAGACATTGGTCCCCATACATCTGTGTGTACCAATCCTAGCAAATCTGCAGCCCTCTCTCCATGTCCACTAAATGGATATTTGGTCATTTTACCCAATAGACAAGACTCGCATGTAGGATATGATTCAAAATCAAAGGGGTCAAGTAACCCTTCCTTATGCAATATCCGCAGTCTATTTTCACTAATATGACCAAGTCTGCAGTGCCACAATAAAGTGAGATTTTCATCATCCCTTTTTCTTTTATTAGTTTGTTCAATCTGAAGTAAATTATGCTCTACGTCACATACATACAGACCATTATTTAAAATACCACGTCCATAAAGAACATTATCTCTAAGAATAGAACATTCATTAATTCTTAATAATAAATGAAAAACCATCCAGATCCAACATAGGAATAAAAACAATATTCCTCACAATAGAGGGAACGTAATAACAATTATTCAAAATAATAGTCTTGCCCGTAGGCATATGTAAACTAAATGATCCTACAGATATGGCCGCAACCCTTGTTCCATTGCCCATATGTAGAATCGCCTCATCTTTTTCAAGAGTCCTACTTCCCTTTAGTCCTTGCAACGAATTGCAAATATGAGAACCACAGGCGGTATCTAATACCCAAGTAGAAATTTGACCTAGTGACATATTAACTTCGATCATGAACATACCTGAATCAGAAGCGATAGTCTCACTACCCTTCTTCTTCTTCAATTCTACAGGGTAAACCTTGCAGTTCCTCTTCCAGTGCCCCACCTTGTTACAGTGAAAGCAAATAATTTTGCTCTTGGGGTCTTCAGCTTTTGGTGGAACCGGCTTTTTCTCACCGACTTTCTTCTTCTTGGAAGGGTTCTTCTTCCTTTTCTTAGGATTGGAACCTTTACCAATTAGAAGAACAGAACTCTTCTTAGGGGGAAAATTCGATTCCGCAGTCTTCAACATATTGTGAAGTTCAGGCAGGCTGACATCCATCTTATTCATGTGAAAGTTCACATCGAACTGTGAGAACGAACTCGGAAGTGATTGCAAGACCAAGTCTTGGATCAGCTCCCCATCCATGGCAAAACCAAGTTGTCCAAGACGTTCAATCAAATTGATCATCTTAAGTACATGGTCATTCACAGATGATCCCTCATACATCCTACAACCGAACAGCTCCTTCGATATCTCATATCGAGCTATCCTCCCTGCCACATCATACAACTCTTGTAGATGTATAAGGATAGTGTGAGCATCCATATGCTCATGTTGCTTCTGTAGCTCAATGTTCATGGAAGCTAGCATGATGCATTGAGCAACATTTGCATCATCTATCCACTTACGATACACAACATGTTCATCATTATGTGCATCGCTAGCAGGTTCAGTAGGCTTAGGTGAGTCAATCACATATTCCAGCTTCTCAACCCTGAGAACAATTCTCAAGTTTCGAAGCCAGTCAACAAAATTAGGCCCAGTCAACTTGTGAGCATCTAGTATACTCCGGAGTGATAGTGCAGAAGACATAACGAATATAGTAAATCTGTAAATGATAAACACATAACAACACTTAGAAAATATTCAATTTCATTTCAAAACACTATATGAATAGGGTCTTTATTCATAAGTGTCTCCCACTTGTTTATCTAATTTATACAACCCCTAAGTGAAAATTAAGCATTCATAATGCTAGTGGGAATAGGGATCCTACATTCCATCACACAACCTCGGATGTAGCACGAAACGTCATCTGATGTTCAATAGGCAGACAACTCTTATCAATTACATCTTATGTTATTCCATAATATAACTTTAGCCTCTTGAATAATTGAGTCACGGTTGTAGCACGACAAACTTAATATTCTAAGTCAATTCTAACCCAACATTTCGTACAATTGAATCAGTCTCCAACGGTCCACGGCTGTAGCACGTAACGACCTTTAGATTCTAATTCAATGTACACATCTCTATGTAATAGACAAGTATTTCTTATTTCGAAATCAAAGCCCTCGGTTGTAGCACGAAATGACAATGATTTAAAAATAAGAACCACTTTCTATCATGCTGGAAGGCTGTGACCGACACAAGCCCGTTGTGTCATTGGCCAATTACTACTTGATATTATTTAATTTTAGAGGGATTATATTATGTTACAATCATAATCATATTATAAAGAGATTCTTCCTTTTAAATTAAATATTTCAAATCAATAATCGATAATCAGATGATTCCCAGATCGGGTGGAGCATTGTCAAGAGGCGTCACTTAATAACCCTTTCTTACAAATAGAAATCTGTTGTTGATAGAATCATCCTTTCTCTCAATATTGAAAATTCATATTCAATTACGTGTTTCATAAACACAAGAATCTCATGATCGTATTCATAATATTATTGTTAAGGCAAGAAACGATTCCTATTCTAGATTTTCTAGAGCACACCTTATATTGGTTTAAGTTCACCTAAATCTATCATCCAATGGTAAACATAGGCATATATCACATATATAAGTATGAATAAACGTAAAGGTAGGCATGTTAAATCATGTAGTATATTAGTCTAAGCATTATAAATCTCTATGTATCACATGAGGCATTTAAAAGTAATTAAAACAGTTAAAAACATGCTTTAAAACACTTCCATTAGCTATAATAGTCCGAAACAATTTCGGAAAATACAATATAATATACCATTACATGCGTCTCGAAAAGACGAATCCAACGACACCAAGCACGCCCCATTATGACCAACCACACACCCTCACGCACCCCGAAAAGCAAATCCATGCGCCGCCACGTGCACACGCGCTGTCAGGCGTGTGTCTAACTGTCTTCTACGCGCCCCCACGCGCACACGCGCCTCACGCACCCCTAACCCTGAGCTGACGTCATCTGATGACGTCAACACAGCGCTGACCATTGACCCGCGCGTGTCTGACACGCGCCGCGCGTGACACACCAGCGCGTGAGCCCCATGTGCGCATGCCAAACGCGTGGTCCTCCCCTGTTCTGACAGTCGCCGCCGCCGCCTTTACTTCGAACAATGTGCCACCACGCTTCCCCACGATAACAGTGCTCTTTAAAAGCACAGCAGCAAGAAAATATATATATACTAACAGATTATATATATATATATTTATTTAATTACGAAAAAAATACCCAGACGATCTACAACACTTGTAGAACCCAGATCTACAGTTAAAATAATTATGAGAAATAATTTCTAATCAGTCATAATTAATCCATGATATAACTTGTAAAAATCATAATTAATTCATACAAGTACATAAATTTCTGAAATTTTTATCACAGATCTATATGCATACAACCTATGCTCTGATACCATTGTAGGATTTTATCTATCACGGAAGCATCGGAAAACAATTTTCATGATATAAAATCCATATAATACTCAAACAGATTGTGAATTAAATCGAGGGATCATTTTTAACCTTTAAAAGCGATCCAAGAACAACGAGCGGAGGTCCCTAGCAGCTGCTCCTCAAGTGTGAAGCACTCCACCGGTATCCACCAAGAAATCGATGTAATGGAGGAGGAGAGAATTAGGGTTTTGAAATTTTTTTAGGTTAAGACAAAATAAGGGTTTATAATTGTATATTTATAGGCAAAATTTCAGCTGAAAATTTTCCCATAAAATATTATTATTATTAACCCTTTATTTTTATTAACCTATTAATTAATAATTAAAATACCTTTTAATTATTAATCCTTTTCTAAACACTTTAGAAATAACTCTCTCACTTGATTTAATTTCCAAAATTAAATTCTTAATTAATAATATTAAAAACTTTTCTTAATTAATTTATAATTATTTAAATCTTATTTAATCAATTATTAAATTTGCTAATTAATTATTTATTTCACAAATAAATAATTACCAGCTATTATTAATTAATTCCTCCACCATTAAATTATTCTCTTTTATGGTGTGACCCTGTAGGTTCAATATTAAGCCGGTAGTAGAAATAAATAATAATAAAACTATTTTATCATTATTTATATAAATTCTCTAATTCATTAAATATGATTAATTAATTAATCATATTTATTCTACATCGTGAGGGATACTTCTCAGCATATCGCGATTATCCGGATAATACGAATTCACTGCTTAGAATGCCAAGAACCCATTCAGTGAATAGTTACAGTACAATTAATTCCTTCTACCCTGCAATGTCATGATTAAATATAAGGCATGGAACTCGTGTCAAGCCTATCTTATTTAATCATTTGCTTTCCCATTCACTATGCTTAGTTCTATTTAATGTCAATTAGAAACTCATTTCTAATTTCATTCACTCTGGCCAGAGATTCCTGAACTAGCATAAGTGGATCAGCATTGAACATTCTCTTCCTTCACTGGAAGGGGTAGATCCTTTATTGATCATACACTATCTTCATGTACAAATTCCTATACCCAGTAGAGCCCTTATAATTGTCCCTGGAGACTAAGAACTAAACCAAAGCATAGTTCAGTGTACACAAGATGACTATGATGACCTCAAGTCTAAGGATACTTGTACAACTATCACTATGTGAACAACTACTGACACGTGAGTGCACTCCATCAGTTGTTCAGCTGTGTGAGTCATGTTCAGTGAACTTATTCTATAATAAGCACCTACATACTAGCTTTAGTGTCACCACACAAATGTCTATGAGAACAGACAACCTTCATAATGAAGCAAGCATAGTATGTACCGATCTTTGCAGATTATTAATTACCAGTTAGTAATCCTACGACCAGGAACTATTTAAGTTTATAGTTATCATCTTTTAGGTCTCATTATTATGATCTCATCACAATCTATAAAAAGCTTTACTCTAAACTGTGGTATATTTATTTAAACACATAAAATAGATAGAGCCCGCAATAAAAACAAAAAAAGTCTTTTATTAATATCAATGAAATCAAAACAGATTACATAAAAGTTATTCCTAAATCCTCATACTTGATTGGACTTAGGACACATCTCTTTCAATTATGTCTTGATCACTTTCATCATCACTGTCATCAGAGATCATCTCGACTTTGTCAAATTTGAAGCTTTTATTTAAACCTTCATCTTGCAGTCCTTCAATCTTCTTATTATCAAACACAACATGTAGAGATTCCATAATAATGTCGGTTCTTAGATTGTAGCATCTGTATGCTTTTCCAACTGCATACCCAACAAAAATACCTTCATCTGCTTTGGCATCAAACTTTCTATGTTGCTCAGTTTGACTACTTAGAATATAGCATTTTCAGCCAAAGACAAGAAGAAAGTTTAGTGGTGGCTTCCTATTCTTGAACAATTGATAATAAGTCATTTACTTTGCTTGATTGACCAAAGAAATATTCTAAGTGTAGCATGCAGTATTTACAACTTCTTCCCAAAAATATGTTGGTAATTTTGATTCTTCAAGCATTGTCCTTGCAACTTTAATAAGAGATCTGTTCTTTCTTTCCACCACTCCATTTTGTTGTGGAGTTCCTATTGCTGAAAATTCCTGCATGATCCCATTTTCTTCACAAAACAACCTCATTACAGAATTCTTGAACTCGGTTCCATTGTCACTCCAAATAATTCTCACCTTGAGATCAGGATGATTGTTGACTTGCCTTATATGATCGACAATGATTTCACTAGCTTCATCTTTAGATTTTAGGAAATATGTCCAAGTGAACTTTGAGAAATCATCCACAATCACTAGGAAATATCTTTTCTTTGAGATTGACAACACATTGACTGGTCCAAACAAGTCCATGTACAATAGTTGCAGTAGTTCTTTAATTGTTGACTTAAACTTCTTCTTGAATGATGCTTTGATCTGCTTTCCCTTTTGACAGGCATCACACAGTCCATCCTTTGAGAACTCAACTTGAGGAATGCCTATTACTAGGTCTTTCCTGACCAATTAATTCAAAGTTTTGAAGTTCAAATAAGACAGATTCTTGTGCCATAACCAACTTTCATCTTTTCTTGCTTTGTTGAAAAGACAAGTGACATAATTTTCATTAGATGAGTTAAAGTCAGCTAGGTACACATTTCCTTTTCTCACTCCTGTGAGAACCGCTTTGTTCTTTTTGTTTGTAACAACACATGCTTCTGAATTGAAAGTTACAGAGTTTCCCTTGTCACATAGTTGGCTGACACTCAAGAGACTTTGTTTGAGTCCATCCACTAGAGCAAGTTCTTCAATGATGACATTCTCTTTTAAAATAAAGCCATATCCCACAGTATACCCTTTGATGTCATCTCCAAAAGTAATACTTGGGCCAGATCTCTCCTTGAACTCAGTGAGCAGGGTAGAATTTCCAGTCATGTGCCTTGAGCAACCACTGTCCAGATACAAAAGATTCTTTTTATTTCCCTGCACACATCAAAATCAAATCAAGTGGATTTTGGTACCTAAGTTTCTTTGGATCCTGCCTTGTTAGCCTTGTTTTTAGGTTTCTTGGGATTTTTCTCAATTGACTTGGGTGATTGGGATTCAACTTCAGTGATCAGAGTAGATCTTTGGAAACCATTCATAATTGCAGAATTATCATGCACGTGTTAGTTAACATGAAAAGACATATTATGTGTAAACATGTTATTCCGGTATGGGCATTTGGGGCATATTGAATGCAACATAGTAAGGATTTTGTGGAAATAGAATATTAGAAAATTGTGCATTCAAATTTTGTGCAGTCATAACATTCATAGGCATTATGGGCATGCTAGGAAATGAGGGAGGTGCAGATATGGGTGCAAGCATAGCAGATTTGCAATTGACAGACAAATGATTAACACTACCACACTTAACACAAATTTTTCTAGGTGCATATTTATCAGGTGTGTAGTTGTTATGTTTGTTAATTCCTACTTTCCCATTTCTGTTGTTTTTCTTTTTGGAGTCTTCCTTGACCACAATTTTCTCCAATCTATCATTCAGTTGTTCCATTGACAGATGCCCCACATTAACTCTCTTGTTCTCCTTGACTCGACTTGATTCTCCTGTTGCAAAGTTCTTGAAAACTGATCTATATTTCTCATTGAGTTTAGCTAGCTTGGCTTTTCTAATTGGTTTCTTTTCAATCGACGGATGTGGTTCCTTGTTTTTCGACGAATAATCCCTTTTAGCTTTAAACGGATAAATGTTAGATAATGAATCACACACCGATGGGGTGAATGTGTTTTCGTATTTTACTGCTTTTCTTGAAGTGTTTAAGTTGGTGAACAAAGTAAATTAAATCTTATAGTGAAATGTGTTCATACTGAAATTTAAAAAGTAAGAACAGTGAACACGGATCTTTCAAAACTCACTTAATTTTATATTAAAATTAAGAATGTTTTGATATAAAATTTCTAGGCTCTTTGTTGATAAAGAGCTTAGCTTCTTCCTTGAGAGAATACAAGATTTTTTTAGTTTAAACTGTTACACCTAACAAAGCATCCAGTGTTTACTTTATAGAACAGTAAACACTGGTTATTACACAGCATGCATTAGCATGTACTAAACCCTATTTTTAGATAATCAAATCTTTCTATTTCTGACTTAGTGTATCTTTGCTAATCTTGCACGCCTGTGACTTTACTTTTCCAGTTAATCTTGGCCTTTGATCTTGCATTCTTCAAGCTACTTTTGTAGACTTGTCAATCCAACTTGATTAGATTGTTTGTTGATTGATAATCTTGGATATTGAACTGGTCTGCATTTTGTACTTTGAGTTTTAACTCGAGATCTCCAGTTTGGCATGTGGAGAACTTCACATCTCGATAAGTATATTGGCTTATCGAGATCTCTAATCACTCTACAGTTGTTTTGACTTTTCGAAGTCTCTGAGTTCTCTATAAGAGAATTTGGCTTGTCGAGATCTGTTATCTTCATATCTTCACTTTGACTTATCGATAATTCTGAGTTCTCTAGTTATATTTTTGACTTGTCGATATCTCATAGTTCTCTAGTGATATTTGACTTGTCGATATCTCAGAGTTCTCTAGTGAAATTTGACTTGTTGATGTCTCTAAGTTCTCTAATGAAATTTGACTTGCGATATCTCTGAGTTCTCTAGTGAAATTTGACTTGTCGATATCTCTAAGTTCTCTAGTGAAGAAATGACTTGTCGATATCTCCAATTTTCATGTCTTCAATTTGGTTTGTCGATATATCTGAGTTCTCTAGTAACTTTACTAACTTCTCCATAAGTCATTCTGGAGTTCTCGAATGACTTCTCTATAACACTAAATCTGTGACTTGTAAAGATCTTGACTTGGAACATTTTTCTCAAAACAGATTTATTCAACTCCAAGCTTCTTCATATTTCTTCTGAGGCATGATTTTCTAGATCTTCTTCCAGATAGAATTCTTAGGCTTGATACTATTTACAGAATAAGACTTCAGTCTGCTCTTTGACATTTTACATACTTTAAATGTTACAAATATAAAATGCAAACTAAGATTATAATACAACTTACTTAGGGTTGTCAATTTGACTTAGTCTTGTTATAGTACAGGCATGTCTTACACAACAATCTCCCCAAATTTGTGAGAAGGCTTCTTAACAAAAATTCATGTCTTTTAACAAGATTAACCCCAAGCTACAATGGAAAATAAGACTGATATAAAAATTGACTCAAGTACTTAATTTATACATCAGGTGATTTCTTGAGTTTAAACAGTTATATACATCAGAAAAAAACTGGGACTTTTGATTCTTCTCTAATGAGGTCCTTTATATATACAAGAATTTCAAGTTCCTCTATGATTAGTGTCCCTGTTAAAGCTTCCACCAGCTTGATTCTGTCTTGCTTTGGATAACCATCTAACATCTCAATTCTAAACTTTGAAAATGAGCCAACTTTTACATTTAGAAATCTTCTATCCTTGGATATTCTGCTCATTCCTTTTGCCTTGAGTTCTTCTGATCTTTTAATATACAATTTAATCTCCTCATCATACTTCCTCTTCTTCTCCTCTAATTCAGCTTTATTCCTTTCTCTTCTTTCCTCCCTTACAATTAACCATTCAGTCAACACAGATCTCCATGCTCTTGTAGCAGTATCCTTATCCTTTAGTAAGCTTATCACTCTTTTAATTTCTTTGGGAGAGAGAGTGTCCATTAAGTTGCTTCCAAGAAAAGTGAATGACCCATCTTCAAAGCAGATTCTTACTTCCCTTATAGTTACAAACCATACTTTAACTATTTCTTCAGCTAGTTTTTGGAAATAATCTTCATCTCATATGCACCAATATAAAGGTAGAAAGTCACTTTGCTTGAAACAGTTCTAGATGGCCCTTTCAGTGACTTCAACTTTTTCATTAGGCTTAGCCTTCTTAGGTTTTCTCCCAACAGACTTGAAATGAGTTTTGTGATAGCTTGACAGAAGGTAGGTTTGTGATTTTCTTGAGAGATGTTTGGCTTGTGGAGATTGGTATTTTTAGAAAGGTGTTAGCAGTTTGTCTGTATAGGAATTTAGGCTTAGAGGTTTGAGGTGGTTTAATGTTGGAGTTTGTTGGATTTGAAGGTTGAGTTTGAGTTATTTTGATTTTTAGGGTTGGTTAATGTGGTTCTGAGCCATCTTGTCTCTTCTTGCTTCTCCTCTCACTTCCTTTCTTCTTCTCATCATCCTTCTTCTTCTCATCATTGCTTCCAGCTACCTTAGATGATTGACTTGGATTTGAGCCAGAAGGTTGTTGATCATCTTTCGTCTGCTCATCATCATCCAAGTTATTCTTATTGTTTTGAGTTTTAGGCAAGTTGGCTTCTGGATTTCTTAGATATCTCTTCAACAACTTAATCATTTCTTCATCCTCAACAGTTTTATTTTTCTTGGCCGTCAACTCAGTTTCCAGAATCATGATAAGCTTTTTGTTCGCCCTGACACACTGTTTGGGAATCTGAAAGTGTTTGAAGTGTTTGGTGGTAGGACAAATGTATGCCACTCCCTTACTTAGTTGTAGGTATGCTTCTGGAAAAGCAGCCACTTGAGCATGTTTTAATTCAGTTAGCAAGAGAGTGTCTTCATGAATCACTATTCTGTCTTTCCTTATCAAAATGTCCAACTCAGATGCCTTCTTAAAGATAAGATAGTTGCGAGACACCTGCATACACCCGTCTACCCCTAGTCATTTATGTTAACCACAATCCTCTTCTCCTGAAAATTGTCTTTTATTACCAAGATCACCCTTAATGAGTTTAGTTTCATGTCCAAGGCTTTCTTGTAGGTGAAGAAATTATTAGAGAAGCCTTGAGAGCCTTGAATAATTCATCAAATTCCCTGCTCAGACTTGGTCCCTCAGCTGCTCTAATGAGCCTCTCCATACCAATATCTAATTCTTGAATTATGCTCTTGTCAGCAGCTTGGACATTTTGAGTAGATGATCTTGATCTTGATAGCCTAGCCTCTATATCCCCCTTAGTCTTGTTGGCAGGCATGAAAAGAAGAGTAGGAATTTCAGGCCTCATATTTTCAGGAAGTGTAGACAATGGTATATTTAGCTTACCCATGATGACTCCCAAAGCAACAAAATTTTGCAATTGTAACTGCTTGTGATAGTCCACCAAGGCTTATATGTCAGCCTGTTGACTCTTCACCAGTGTGGTGAGAGCATGCACTTGAGTTGTAAGCTGGTCATTTGAAGTTTACAGAGTGGAAACTTGACCTTGAAGTGCTTGGATTTGAAGATTGGTTGATGTAGAGGCATGTGGATGAGAGCTTTAGGAAGTAGAAGGTCCAAATGTGTCTATTACAGCTTGCTTGATACCCTCCATAAGCAATGCAGAAGGCTCATATCTAGTTTGGTAGAACTGGTCCATCTTGATCTTTGTATCATTTGAATTTGTGATTTGTTGTTAGATCACCTCATGAAAAGCAATGAAAGATTGTCTGACATTTCTGACATCTTTTTCCATAGTGATCAAATCTAGTCTTTTCATTTGGCCAGCAAAGTGTTGGAACTTTGAGGTGATCTTGACCTGGGAAGGTATAATCTCATCCATCTTCTCATTTAGCAATTTTCTCAGCCTGTCTTCATGAGAAATCAATCTGAGTTCTAGAGATTTTCCAAAGAGATGGAAAGCTTTGAGTTGAGCCTTAGAAACTTCATTGATTGCATCATAAACCTCAACAGGAGTCAGGGCCTTAGCATTGCTACCCATGATAGTTAGATAGTCTTCCCTGAATTTAGCTAAAACACCCTCCATCTCCAGATTATAGTCCTTGTTTTGCCATGCATCACAGTTGCCATCCCGTTCAGCTTTATTAACAATTTTGTCTTGTTGCTCTTGGACATCTGTTTGATAGGAGAGCATGATGGCTTGGTAATCCTGGTTAGACATTTCTGAGGTTAAGAGTTGTTGAGAGATCTGAGCAAGTCCAGCTAGCTGATCAACCCTAAAATTTTCAAGATTAGATGAAGGTGCAACTTCTTGTAGGTAGTTTGAAAGGAGATATGGTTGTTGAGGTTGAAGGTTGGTGAGAAGGATCAGAACCACCTGTGACAGAATTCAGAGTTTGACTCACAATAGGTACGGTGGTTATGACAAGTTGTTATCCCACACTAGTTATGGGAACCTCCAATTGAATTGGAGGGGATTTGATTGGGTTACTGTCCTATGCACCAGTCTCAAACCCGTGTGCTTCTTGCAAAGCACTGTCACATGAATGTGATAAACTTGCCTCTCCCATAGCAGGTTCATTGGAAATTGTACTCCTAGCATCAACTTCTAATGCACTTTCTGCTATGGTTTTGAGGGGAGTTGTTCCTTGAACAGGAACCTCCAATTGAATTGGAGAGGATTTAGATAGCTCCCCCTCAGGAGTACTACCCTCAAACCTAACAGCGCGTGAAGGCTGATTTGCACATGAAGGTGCATTTGTAACATCCATGGGGTCTTCAGTAAAAACTTATGAATTCCCCATATTTGTGTTGGTGTCATCAAGGTTTATCCCAGCATGTAGCCTCTCACCAACTAATTGTGGTTTCTGGGTGGTGAGCAAGGTTTCTTAAACCAAGTCACTTAATTGAGCTTGCACTTGAGAAATGGATTCAAGTGCTGTATGTGAAAAAGAAATTTGTGAGATTAAGAGTTGTTGTTCAGTAGTGAGTGTTGGAAACTCCCCCTGAATGGATGAGGGAGCTTCAATAGATGTCCTCTCACTGTGTGTGCCATCCTGATTTCTTCTACCATACACTTGAATTTGATCAAGTGTTGGTTGTGCAGACTCTTTACAAGATGCATTGGGGAAAATGCTCTTTTCAATAGACACACCCTATTGAGAGGATGTATCTAGAGTCTGTGTTGTCCCCATTTTTACAACTGTATCCTTTTGGGATGAAACAGAGGTGGTTTGAGTGGTCAGCTCAGATTTCTTAGCCTTCTTTGTCTTCTTGACCAATGGTGACTCAGGTTCTGTATGTTCCTCACCACTCTCATTCATAACAGTTAAAGTTATCTCCTTTCTCTTCTTTTTACTCACTTCACCCTTTTGAGAGGATGAAGTGGTTGGTTTCCTAGCTGCTAATGATAGTGAAAAAATAGGCTCAACATGGGTAGGTTCCTTTGGGTGTTCCTGTGTTTGTGCTTCCACAGGCTCAGGAACCATTGTTGCACTAGGTTGGCTTGTATTGGTTCTAATGTCTGGCATAGAATAAGGGTAGGTCTTAAATCTTTCAATCATGAAAGGTGTTAACTTAAGACCCACTGGAACCTTATTCTTAGTAATAAGTGATCCAAATAGAATTTTGGACACTTGCTTATAATTGCCAATTAATGACCTATTTACTCCTTTAGACATATGTATGTCATTGACTTTATTGTTTAAAGCAGACATAATGAATCTAGGAAGAAAAACTTCCTTACCTCTTGACTCTAATGGCATTGTTATCCTGGTGCTCAATTCCTCCAGTATGTACTGTCCTACATTGAGCTGTTTGTTGTGAGCCACTGAGTAAACCAGCTTCTAGACAACACTAGATATGTTGTCAAACCCTGACTTCCTGCAAGTGAAAGCCCTTATCACTGAATCAAATAGGAAGGACCATTCTCTCCTCAGGTGCTTCTTATTCATGCTGGACAGATTGATCTTCTCTGAATAATTGATGAAGTCCATGAATTCATATAGCTCATCCTGAGTTGGAGCCTCCACCAGCTTGTCAGTGGGTATTCCTAATGCCATATTAACATCATTCTCAAAGATCTCCACCTGTTGGCCCTTGATTGTGTAGTTTATTACAATTGATACAGCCTGGTTCTCATGCACAATTGTCCTTGTTACTGTTGTGTTCCAAAAATCCCCTAACACATCCAGGTAAAGCACAAGATTAGCAGTAAGAGCCCGTACAAAGTAGGTCTCAGACAAGAACTTGACAAAACATTTGGAAGTTTCAGGTGCTTGGTTTGCATCTAAGAATGCAAGGAAGTTAGTCTCATTTGGGGTGAAAGGTATAATATTGTTTGTTGCCATTGTTATGCGTATGAAGTTTAGTGGGTAAGAAAAATTAGTGAGAAAGGAGTTGAAATGAGAGAGAAATCAGTTTTGGATTGAAAAAGCTAGGTCACTTAGAGTTCTCGAAGGTGTACGTATGTATATGTATCGAGATGTCTGGGTATTTATAGTAAAAGCAAATGACTTATCGAGAAATCAAAAATAGACGTTTGGAATATACTTATCGAGAAGTAATTTTGAAAGTGAATTATATATCGAGAAGTCATTTTAGTTTACTCTATTAGAGAATTAAAAAATTAACTTATCGAGATGTCAAATAAATACCCAGTTTGTCCAAAAATGGACTAAATTTGATTCCAATTTTTACTTGAATAAATCAAAGTAAAATCATAATAATTTTGCCAAAAGTATTTTACCAAAATAATTTATTGGATTAAATTATTTTAGTTCTGAGTTATCTATAAGTCTAGAAATTATACTTGTAGAGAACTCTGTAAGTTAATACTAATAGAGAACTCAACAATGACTTATCAATAAGTCATAATAAAGCTTATCGAGAAGTCACTCGAGAAGTCAGTGTAAATTGACTTATTGAGAACTCACTCGAGAAGTCTTAAAATGACTTGTCGATAATTCAGTTAGACTTATCGAGAACCCAGTTCTCTATATACTCTTGATCACTTTGATTTTTCTATGTGTTAATTTTACATATTAAACATGTAAATTAACATCTAGACAGTTTTATTAGAATTTGAAAAATTTCAAGCTGAATTTTGAATGTTGAAAAACAAATATGCAGAGATTCCTGAAATATTTATAATTCATATTTCAGTTAATTTCTAATAAAATCAAATTAATTTTGATTTACTGGAAATTAATTTGCTGCAACACATTAGCTGAGTTCTTGCCTTAAGATAAAGAATTTAGCATCCCAATTTCACCTACAAGTCTAGTGAAAGTTGTCTCATCCAAAGGTTTAGTAAAAATGTCAGCTAATTATTTTTCTGTTGGAACAAAAATGAGCTCAATGGTACCATTTGTGGCATATTCTCTAATAAAATGGTACCTTACATCAATGTGTTTTGTTCTAGAATGATTAAATGGATTAGACACTATAGATATAGCACTAGTATTGTTACACATAATTGGAATTTTGTGTAACACTAGACCATAATCCATTAGCTGATTTTAATCCAAAGCACTTGAGCACAACAACTTCCTGCATCTATGTATTCAGCTTCAGCTGTGGAAGTTGACACAGATTGGTTGTTTCTTTCTATACCAGGATACAAGTCTTTATCCAAGAAATTGACAGCTTCCACTAGTACTCTTTCTGTCAAACCTGCATCCGGCAAAATCTGCATCTATGTAGCCAACAACTTCAAAACTAGTTCCCTTAGGATACCATAATCCCAAGTTTGGAGTTTCCTTCAAATATCTGAAAATCCTCTTCATAGCCATTAAATGTGATTCTTTTGGATTGGCTTGAAACCTTGCACACAGACATGTAGAAAACATGATGTCTACTCACAGTTAAATAAAGCAATGATCCAATCATCCCTTTGAAGCTTAAATATCTACGCTTTTGCCTTTTATCTTCATCTAACTTTGTTATTGTAGACATAGGTGTAGATGCAGGTAAACAATCAACCATACCAAACTTTTTCAATAAATCTTTGACATACCTAGTTTGGCTGATGAAGATTCCATCACTTCTTTGACTGACTTGTACTCCAAGAAAATAACTTAATTCCACCATCATACTCATTTCATATTCACTGTGCATAAGCTTGGAGAATCTTTGGAAAAGATTTTCATTTGTAGAACCAAAGATGATATCATCCACATAAATCTGAACGAGGATCATATCATCACCATGCTTCTTGTAGAAGAGAGTTTTGTTTATAGTGCCTCTAGTAGAACCATGTTTAAGTAAGAATTCTGACAATGTATCATACCAAGCTCTAGGTGCCTGCTTTAGGTCCATATAGAGCCTTGAGTAACTTGTACACAAAATCTGGAAATTTTGGATCTTCAAAGCCAGGTAGCTGTTGCACATAAACTTCTTCTTCTAACTCACCATTTAGGAAGGCACTCTTGACATCCATTTGATATACTTTGAATTTTGAATGTGCAGCAAATGCTAGAAAAATCCTTATTGCTTGAAGTTTTGCAACTGGAGCAAAAGTTTCATCATAATCAATTCCTTCTTCTTTTGAGTAGCCTTTTGTAACCAACCTTGCCTTGTTCCTGGTAACTATACCATTCTCATGCATCTTGAACCTGAACACCCATTTTGTTCCAATTATACTTCTGTCCTTAGGTGCATGAACTAACTCCCAAACTTTGTTTCTTTCAAACTGATTAAGCTCTTCTTGCATGGCAGATATCCAATCAGGATCCATAAAAGCTTCTTCAATTTTCTTGGGTTCTACTTGAGACAGAAAGCATGCAAGTAGGCACTCATTAGCAGTTGCACTTCTAGTCCTTACACCAGCATTATGATCACCAATTATTGCATTTTGATTATGACTCCTATCCCATTTTCTAGTATGAGTTTGTTGACTTGTGCCTTCATCATTTTATTCATTACTGGTATGACTAGTAGATCCTTCTTCTCTTTCTCCCCCCTGAGGTTTTGCTATCAAATTCAGGTGTATGAGATGAGCTTCTATTTTCATGATTTTCTTGTTCTCCTCATTTAACATCTGTTGTGCATTGCCTTCCATCCTCTTCATCAGAGTCACTATTAATGTTGAGATTTTCAAATGCAAGGGCTTCAGCTTCATTTTCATCAAGGCATTCCAAGCCTGGATACTTGTCATCATCAAAAGTCACATATGTGCTCTCCATGATTTTCTTTTGATCAATTACATAGACTTTGTAGGAAGTTCTTTCCAATGAATATCCCAGAAATATTGCTTCAAGAACCTTTGAGTCAAATTTTCCCACATATTTAGAGTTGTCTTTTAAAATGTAACACTTGCTTCCAGACACGTGAAGATGCTTTACAGTAGGCTTTCTTTTAGACATGATTGAGTAAAGTGATCTTCCACGAACCTTGTTAATGAGATATCTGTTTTGGGTGTAGCATACAGTGTTTACAGCTTCTTCCTAAAAACTAGTTGGCAGATTGGCGTCTTGCAACATTGTTCTTGCAGCTTCTACTAATGTTCTGTTCTTTCTCTCAACTACTCCATTTTTTTGAGGTGTACTAGCAGTATAAAATTCTTGAACAATGCCTTTGTTTTTGCAGAATTCACTCAATGTTGCATTTCTGAATTTTGTTCCATTAACACTTCTCAGTCTCTTCATACAATTTGGATCTTCAGCCTATTTATCTTCTTTATTTGCTCAATTATGATGTGTGAAGTTTTATATTTAGAGTGCATGAACTCTACCCAAGTGTATCTTGAGAAATAATCCACCATCATAAGTGCATATTTGTTCTTTGAGATTGATAAGACATTTACTGGCCCAAACAGGTCCATGTGAGTAAGTTGTAATGATGCACTTATGGAATTCACAGTTTTTGACTTGTGACTTGATCTTTTCATTTTTCCTTTTTGACAAGCTTCACAAACTTCAATTTGAGCAAACTCTAATTTTGGCATGTCTCTCACCAGCTCTTTCTTGACCAAGGTGTTGATTGCCTTGATGTTCAGATGTGCGAGTTTTTGTGCCATAAGTTGCTTTGCTCTATAGATGCCTTGGTGTAGAAGTAACAAATACCATCCTCATTTGTTGAGTCCAAGTCCCAATAAACAAGCTTTCTTTCCTTGCTCCTTTCAGAGCAACTTCATTGGTTTTCTTGCGGGTAAATATACATTCTTCTTTGTTAAATATAACTTTAAAATCTTTGTCTGCAAACTGGCTGACACTGAGAAGATTTACTTCAAGAGCAGCTATCAATGCTACATCATCAATGACAACATTTCCAGAAATAATCTTGCCATAATCCCATTGTGAATCCTTGATGTTGTCTCCAAAGGTCACCAAAGGGCAACCTTCTCCTAAAACTATGATAGCAGGGCCTTATCACCTGTCATATGCTTAGAACATCCACTGTCTATTATCCATATGACCTTCTTTATGTTTTCCCTGCATACAATGAGTTTTATGTGTGTTTTAGCAACCCAAGCATGTTGGGTTCTTTCTTCTCGTTAACTGATTTAGCATAAGTAGAGTAGAAGTTTTAGAAAGAATATCAGTCATAGATGTTTGTGCATTTTCCTTTGCAGTTGTAGATCCAATACTGACTTCTTTGAGATCTACTCTCAGCTCGTGGTAACTTTTCAAAACTTTAAAGTTACAGGGAATGTAGTCAAAATTATCACAAAATGAATAGGGATCATTTTCCTTGGCTTCATTATACTTGCAGTCTCCTTCAGGTGGCTTACTAACAACCTTTTACAAAGATGAGTTAGGTGATTCACAGAGCACACTTTTCACATTTCATTCTTGGAGCATCTGCAACACAAGCAAAATTGTTGCTTTTGTTTATCCAATCTTCCCATTTCTATTCTTCTTTTTCTTTCTTGCATCTTCAGTCTTTGCTTCCTTGACAGTTGTCTTGACATCTTGGTTATCCATGAGTTTCTTTTTAGTTTTTGAAGCTTTAGCTGTATCTGCACTTTTCCTCTCATTGTCTTCATCAATAATTTCTTGCTTTATGATCAACTCCTCTTCACTAAAATTTACTTCACATACTTTGAACATAGGTGACCCAACCTTTTTCAGCATAGCTGGAACATCTTCATTTTTATTTTGCTTTCCCTTTTCACCTACACTTCTTCTCTTATTGTTCAAGGCATTATAATCAAGACCAATACCAATATTTGCACATGGCTTGTTCTTCTCATGGTATTGTCCCAACCAATTCAGATGCATTTTTAAAAGATTTGAACTTGACTTCATTCTTTTCTAACTTCTCCCTTAACACAGCTTCAATATCATTTGCACATTTGAGCCTGTTCTTTAGATATGCATTTCTTATTTCATACCTTCAAGCTCTACCAGCAATAATTCAGTTTCTTGTTTCTCATTTCAAGCTTCTTATTTATCTTTGTTAGTCTGTTGACCTCTTCATTAGTAGCAACCATACTTGTATGAATGTGAAACATTTCTGTGCTCATCCTTTCAATAGTTTTTCTTATATTGACTCACATTTAAATCAATGGTGGTAAGAGTTGATACCTGTGTTTTGATGTGGATGACTCTCCTCTTGCTCCAAGGCCATAAATTCATAATTTCCAACTTCCTCATCTTCATCATTATCAAAATCATCCCAACTCTTTTCTTCTGTAATATAGGCTTACTTTGCTGTTTCCTTCAGAAGAGCTTCATACTTTGCTTCCAGTTCAAGATAAGCTTTGTCTTTCTTTTCTTCTTGGGTTTCCTACATTCTGTAGAAAAAATGGCCTAGCTCATCACAATTATAGCACTTTATCTTTGATCTGTCAACAGATCCAGTTTTTTAACCATTTTTTCTATCAATGTGTACTTCCCTTTTCCTTTACAGCTACTGTCTTTGTTGAATGACTGACCTTACCCTGAAGAATCTTGGCTTCTTTACTCTAATGTTAGAGAACTTTCTTGCCAAATAGACCATTGACTGATCTAGCTCATCAAGTTCATCCAAGGTGTAGAACTCATCTTCTTCCAATTCCCGTATGACTTGTTCATGTGAATCATTGTTTCTTTGCTCACTTGTTGAGATAACTAAAGTCTGGATATTGGCTCATCATTAGAGGTCGGGCTTTCATTGACAATTAGAGCACTTGAGCCATCTATAACATGCCCTTGACCACCCTTAATGACTTCTTTTGAATCATTTCCAATTCATATATTTTTAAGATTCCATACAGAACTTCCTGAGTTATTCTACTAAGTCTCTCCCTTCTCTGATTGCTGAAATTTTCTGTTCCAAATGGTCAGGGAGTGTGAGCAAAAACTTCAAGTACACTTTTTCAGCTTCATAGTATTTGTCATGCAGCTGAAATTCATTAATCAGCTTGTTAAACATTTCAAACACATCAGTAATACTTTCTTCGGCTTATCCACGAAACCCTCATACTGTGAAATCAGTATCCTTCTTTCATTTGATCTAACTTCCTCAGTTCCTTCACACAATATCTCTATCTTTTCCCATATCTGCTGAGCAGTGTCACAGTTGACAATGTTGTTATACATTACATTGTCAAGTGACTCTAGTAGGATCAACTGCAAGCCACTGTTCAGGGATACTTTTTCTTTCTCAGGCTCAGCGTACTCTGAAGGATCTTTTGGAGCATAATCAGCTGGGATGACCATGTCTCCATCTGTAGATTCCTCAACTCTAACCATAGGAGTGAATGGCCCATTTTTGAGAATATGAATATATAATGGACTAGCCATCCTGATAAACACAATATTTTCTTCCATAGAGTGTAGTTAGTTTTATCAAAAGTAGGGATTTTGATGCTACTGATTTTCTGTGTATACATTCTTCCAAGATCTTGAATTTGTTTACTTTCATATTTTGCTCTGATACCACTTGTTAGATAATGAATCACACACAGGGGGGGTTGAATGTGTTTTTATGCTTTTCTTAAAGTGTTTAAGTTGGTGAACAAAGTAAATTAAATCTTGTAGTGAAATGTGTTTATACTGAAATTAAACAAGTAAGAACAGTAGACACGGATCTTTCAAAACTCACTTAATTTTATTAAAATTAAGAATGTTTTGCTACAAAATTTCTAGGCTCTTTGTTGATAAATAGATTAGCTTCTTCCTTGAGAGAATACAAGATTTTTCTGGTCTAAATTGTTACTTCTTACAAAGCATCCAGTGTTTACTTTATAGAACAGTAAACACTGATTATTACATAGCACACAACAACATGTACTAAACCCTATTTTTATATAATCAAATCTTTCTATTTCTGGCTTGGTGTATCTTTGCTAATCTTGCACGCCAGTGACTTTACTTTTCCTGTTAATCTTGGCCTTTGATCTTGCACTCTTCAAGCTACTTTTGTAGACTTGTCAATCCAACTTGATTAGATTGTTTGTTGATTGATAATCTTGGATATTGAACTGGTCTACATTTTGTACTTTGAGTTTTACCTCGAGATCTCCAGTTTGTCAAGTAGAGAACTTGACATCTCGATAAGTATATTGGCTTATCGAGATCTATAATCACTCTACAGTTGTTTTGACTTGTCTAAGACTTTGAGTTCTCTATAAGAGAATTTGGCTTGTCGAGATCTCTTATCTTCATATTTTCACTTTGACTTATCGATAATTCTGAGTTCTCTAGTGATATTTTGACTTGTCGATATCTCAGAGTTCTCTAGTGATATTTGACTTGTCGATATCTCAAAGTTCTCTAGTGAAATTTGACTTGTTGATGTCTATGAGTTCTCTAGTGAAATTTAACTTGTCGATATCTCTGAGTTATCTAGTAAAATTTGACTTGTCGATATCTCTGAGTTCTCTAATGAAGAAATGACTTGTCGATATCTCAATATTCATGTCTTAAATTTGGCTTGTCGATATTTCTGAATTCTCTAATAGCTTTACTGACTTCTCTATAAGTCATTATGAAGTTCTCGAATGACTTCTCTATAACACTAAATGTGTGACTTGTAGAGATGTTGACTTAGAACATTTTCTCAAAACAGATTTATTCAACTCCAAGCTTCTTCATAATTCTTCTGAGCATGATCTTCTGGATCTTCTTCCAGATAGAATTTTAGGCTTGATACTGTTTATAGAAAAAGACTACAGTCTGCTTTTTGACATTTTTACAGACTTTAAATGTTACAAATACAAAATGCAAACTAAGATTACAGTAAAACTTATTTAGGGTTGTCAATTTGACTTAGTCTTGTTATAGTACAGGCATGTCTTGCACAACAATAAACTTCATCATCCGTTGATTCCACATCCGTTGATAATCCTTCTACCAACACAGGTTCCAGGTTCTCCTTACTCTTTTTCCAGGCTTCTTCACATAGTGATTCTATACCTTGAACCTTAGCAATTTGGTTGTGTACATCCCTTGATGACTTCCAAGCCTTGATTACCTCTTGCTCTCGTTCAAACTGCTTTCTCAAAATCTCCTATTTCTTCAAAGATTCGGTTAATTCCTCTTTGGCAATCTTACACTCTAACTTCAATTTCTCAAACTCAACGAATTGGGTTTCTAACACAACATTTCTCTTATTTAGGAACAAATTATTATCTTTAATTCTTGTGTTTTCTTTAGTGAGTGATTTAAGGGTAACACACAAATGTTATAATTCTGCTGACATGTTATTTATAGCATCATTACACTCATCTTTATAAAGGTGTGCTAGGTTTGTGGTGATTACATGATTGCTTGAGGAACTGACTTCTGTTTCATCTGATTTATCCATCAGGGCTAGGTTGACATAGCTTGGTTCTTCATCATCGTCTTCCCCATCTGCTGCCCAGTTATTTTCCCAAGTTAGGAAAGCCTTCTCCTTTTGTTTGAGTAATTCAAAGTATTTCTTCTTATAGTCAACTGGCTCAAACTTCTTTTTCTCAGAATTAGGCTTTCTGCATTCATTGGCAAAATGACCACTCAAGCCACATTTGAAACATTGGAATTTAGATTTATCCACCATGTTTCTATTTGGCTTGGTTGCTCCAAAATTCTTCTTCAATTTGAGCTTGGAAAATCTTCTTGATAGGAAAGCCATATGTTCACCTAGATCCTCCATTTCATCCTAACTAGTACAGTCTTCAACATCTGCTATTAACCCTTTGCCCTTGCCTTTACGAACTCTTGAGTTTGGTGCAGATTCCACAGCTTCAACCTTCATCTCTTTCCCTCTATCATGTTCAGCTACAAGTGAAATAGATCCACCTTTCTGTCTTCCTTTTTCCAAATTTCAGGTTCGAATCTTTTATTTGGTAGACTCTCCCATCTAACTTCAATGCATTTGGTAGTTTTTGAAACCTACTAAAAATGTCACTTAGAGATTCACCTTCTTCAAAATGAAAGTGCTCATATTGTTGTATTAAAAGTTGCATCTTGTTTTCCATCACTTGTTCAGTTCCATCACATATGATTTGAATAGTATCCCGAATATCCTTGGCTGTCTTGCAGTTGATAACATTATCAAGCATGTCACCATCAAGACCATTGAACAAAATATTTGAAAGGAATATGTCCTAAGTCCAATCATGTATGAGGATTTAGGAATAACTTTTATGTAATCTGTTTTGATTTCATTGATATTAATAAAAGACTTGTTTTGTTTTTATTACGGGCTTTATCTATTTAAGTGTTTAAATAAGATATACCATAGTTTAGAGTAAAGCTTTTTATGGATTATGATGAGATCATAATAGTGAGACCTAAAAAGATGATAACTGTAAACTTAAATAGTTCCTGGTCATAGGATTACTAACTGGTAATTAATAATCCGCAAAGATCGGTACATACTATGCTTGCTTCATTATGAAGGATGTCTGTTCTCATAGACATTTGTGTGGTGACACTATAGCTAGTATGTAGGTGCTTATTATAGAATAAGTTCACTGAACATGACTCGCCTAGCTGAATAACTGATGGAGTTCACTCACGTGTCAGCAGTTGTTCGCTTAGTGATAGTTGTACAAGTATCCTTGGACTTGAGGTCATCATAGTCATCTTGTGTACACTGAACTATGCTTTGGTTTAGTTCTTAGTCTCCAGGGACAATTATTAGGGCTCTTCTGGGTATAGGAATTTGTACACGAAGATAGTGTATGATCAATAAAGGATCTACCCCTTCCAGTGAAGGAAGCGAATGTTCAAGGCTGATCCACTTATGCTAGTTCAGGAATCTCTGGCCAGAGTGAATGAAATTAGAAAGGAGTTTCTAATTTGCATAGAACTACATAGTAAATGGTAAGCAAGTGATTGAATTAGATAGGCTTGACACGAGATCCATACCTTGTATTTAATCGGGACATTGTAGGGTAGAAGGAGTTTATTGTACGGTAACTATTCACTGACAGGTTCTTGGTATTCTAAGCAGTGAATTCATATTATCCGGATAGTCGCGATATGTTGAGAAGCATCACTCACGATGTAGAATAAATGTGATTAATTAATTAATCATATTTAATAAATTAGAGAATTTATATAAATAATGATAAAATAGTTTTATTATTATTTATTTCTACTACCGGCTTAATATTGAACCTACAGGGTCACACCATGAAAAGAGAATGATTTAATGGTGGAGGAATTAATTAATAATGGCTAAATAATTATTTATTTGTGAAATAAATAATTAATTGGCAAATTTAATAATTGATTAAATGAGATTTAATTGATTATAAATTAATTAAGAAAAGTTCTAATTATTAATTAAGAATTTAATTTTTGGAAATTAAATCAAGAGAGAGAATTATTTCTAAAGTGTTTAGAAAAAGGATTAATAATTAAAAGTGTGTTTAATTATTAATGAGAATAATAAATGGGATAACAATAATAATATTTATGGGAAAATTTCAGCTAAAAATTTTGCCTATAAATACACTATTATAGACCCTATTTTATTCTAACCCCAGAAACCCAAAAGTTTTAGAAAACCAAATTCTCTCCACCTCCTCCTCCTCCTAAAAGTCGTTTTCTTGGTGGATATCGGTGGAGTGCTTCACACTTGAGGAGCAACTGCTAAGGATCTCTGATCGTTGTCTCCGAATTAATTTTAAAAGGTTAGATTCGATCCCTCGAATTTTTATTCACGATTTATATGCTTTTATTTGGATTTTGTATGTAAAAGTGTTTTGTCCATGCCCCCGCTGCGTTAAAAATCCAACAATGGTATCAGAGCGTAGGTTGTACATATAGATCTGTGGTAAAAATTTCAGAATTTTATGTGCTTGTATGAATTAATTATGTTTTACAAGTTATATTATGGATTAATTTTGTCTGATGAGAAATCGTTTCTCAGAATAATTTTGAATGTTGATCTGGGTTCTACAAGTGTTGTAGATCGTCTGGGTATTTTTTTCATAATTTTAGGATGTATAGATTTTTATTATGAATTTTTGAATTACAATTAAATTCGTAATAAAATAATTATATATATGTATTGTATGTATATATATATGTACTGCATCTGCAAGTGCTTCTGTTGCTGTCTGTTGTGCACGGAAGTAGAAACATATCTGTCATGCACGCTATTCGAGAGGAGGAAAAGGACTGCGGCGGCTGAAAAAAAAATAAAAATATAGGGGTGTAACGCATTCCGGGAATGCGTTACACACCTGTGGCGCATTCACGGAATGCGTTACACCCTTTAATGGCTTAAAAGGGGTGTAACGCATCACCGGAATGCGTTACAGGGCTTGTAACGCGTTCCTGTAATGCGTTACAGCCCTCTGTTGATTTTAAAATTGATTTTCTGGAGTTTCGTAACTCCGTTTTGGGCGTGCAATATATCGTTGGATTCGTTTTTCCGAGACGGATCTAATGGAGTGATCAATTTTAGTTTATATAAAAGTTTTGAACTGTTTATATTTCCATGAAGTGTTTTAAAGCTGTTTTTGACTGTTTTAGTTGCTTTTAAATGCTTCATGTGATACATAGAGATGTATAATGCTTAGACTAATATGCTAGATGATGTAACATGCATACCTTGATGTTTATTCATGTTGATATATGTGATATATGCTTAGTTTATCATGCGATGATAGATTCAGGTGAACTTAAATAAACATAAGGCGTTTGTTAGACAACCTAGTATAGTGAAATTATTTCATAACCTTAATAACAATATTATGAATACAATCATGAGATTCTTGTGTTTATGAAACACGTAATTGAATATGAATTTTTGATATGAGAGAAAGGATGATTTTGAACAACAGATTTCTATCTGTAAGAAAGGGTTATTAAGTGACGCCTCTTGACAATGCTCCACCCGATCTGGGAATCGTCTGATTATTGATTATTGATTTGAAATATTTAATTTAAAAGGAAGAATCTCTTTATAATATGATTATGATTGTAACGTAATATAATCCCTCTAAAATTAAATAATATCAAGTAGTAATTGGCCAATGACACAACGGGCTTGTGTCGGTCATAGCCTTAACATGGTAGAAAGTAGTTCTTATTTTTGAATCATTGTCGTTTCGTGCCACAGCCGAGGGCTTTGATTTCGAAATAAGAAATACTTGTCTATTACATAGAGATGTGTACATTGAATAAGAATCTAAAGGTCGTTACGTGCCACAAGCCGTGGGCCTTTGGGGACTGATTCAATTGTACGGAATGTGGGTTTAGACTTGACTTAGAATATTGAGTTTGTCGTGCCACAGCCGTGGACTCAATTATTCAAGAGGCTAAAGTTTGATTAGGGAAAAACATAAGATGTAATTGACAAGAGTTGTCTGCCTGTTGAACATTACATGGCGTTTCGTGCCACAGGCCGGGGTTGTGTGATGGAATGTAGGATCCCTATTCCCACTAGCATTATGAATGCTTAATTTTTTTCACGTAGAGGGGTTGAATAAATTAGATAAACTAGTGGGAGCCACTTATGAATAAGACCCGATTCATATAGTGTTTTAAAATGAAATCGAATATTTGCTAAGTGTTGTTATGTGTTTATCATTTACAGATTTACAATATACATTATGTCTTCTGCACTATCACTCAGGAGCATATAGATGCTCATAACTTGACTGGTCCTAATATGCTGACTGGCTTCGAAACTTGAGAATTGTTCTCAGGATTGAGAAGCTGGAATACGTGATTGACTCACCTAAGCCTACTGAACCTGCTAGCGATGCGCATAATGATGAACATGTTGTGTATCGTAAGTGGATAGATGATGCAAATGTTGCTCAATGCATCATGCTAGCTTCCATGAACATTGAGCTACAGAAGCAACATGAGCATATGGATTCTCACACTATCCTCATGCATCTATAAGAGTTGTATGATGTGGCAGGGAGGACAGCTCGATATGAGATATCGAAGGAGCTGTTCGGTTGTAGGATGTCTTGAGGGGATCATCTGTGAATGACCATGTACTTAAGATGATCAATTTGATGGAACGTCTTGGACAACTTGGTTTTGCCATGGATGGGGAGCTGAGCCAAGACTTGGTCTTGCAATCGCTTCCGAGTTCGTTCTCCGCAGTTTGTTGTGAACTTTCACATGAATAAGTTGGATGTCAGCCTGCCTGAACTCCACAACATGTGGAAGACTGCGGAATCGATTTTTCCCCTAAGAAGAGTTCTGTTCTTTCTAATTGGTGAAGGTTCCAATCCTAAGAAAAGGAAGAGGAACCTCTTCCAGAAGAAGAAAGTAGGTAAGGAAAACGCCGGTTCCACCAAAAGCTGAAGACCCCAAGAGCAAAGTTGTTGCTTTCACTGTAACAAGGTGAGGCACTGGAAGAGGAACTGCAAGGTTTACCTTGCAGAATGAAGAAGAAGGGTAGTGAGACTACTGCTCCTGATTCAGGTATGTTTCATGATAGAACTTGAATATGTCATTTCTACTTGGGTATTAGATACCGCCTGTGGTTCTCATATCTGCAATTTTGTTGCAGGGGACCAAGGAGAAGTAGGACTCTTGAGGAAGAGGAGGTGATTCTACTGATGGGAAATGGAGCAAGAGTTGCTGCTGAAGATGTAAAATCATTTCATTTACATATGCCTACGGGCAAGACTATTGTTTGAATAATTGTTATTTTGTTCCCTCGATTGTGAGGATATTATTCCCATGTTAGACTTGGGGGATTTTTCATTTATTATTGAGAATAATGAATGTTCTATTCTTAGAGATAATATTCTTTATGGACGTGGTACTTTAAATAATGGTCTGAATATATGTGACATAATTTACTTCAGATTGAACAAACTAATAAAAGAAAAGGGATGATGAAAATCTCACTTTATAGTGGCACTGCAGTCTCCATTTAGTGGACATGGAGAGAGGGCTGCAAATTTGCTAGGAATGGTACACCCAGATGTATGTGGACCAATGTCTAAGCAAGCCATGGGTGGATTTTCCATACTTCATTACTTTCATAGATGATAGATCTGGATTCGGATATGTGTTTGATGAAACACAAGTCTGAGGCCTTTGAAAAGTTCAAAGAATATAAGTATGAAGTGGAGAAGAAACAACCAAACATAGTATTATAACTCTTCGATTAGATCGAGTGTGGTGAATACTTGAACGGAGGATTTTCTAGCATTATATCTCAAAGTAAATGGTATAGTCTCCCAGTGGACTCCTCCAGATTGGTATCTGAAAGGAGAAATCGAACTTTGTTAGACATAGTTTGGTCCATGATGAGCTATGCAAATCTTCCAGTATTTCTATGGGGTGATGCATTGGAAACCTCAGCATATTTACTGAATAAGGTGATTTCCAAATCTGTTCCTCAAACTTCATATGAGATATGAAAAGAAAGGAAACCGAGTCTAAACACGTTACGATTTGCGGATGTCCAGCTTATGTCAAGAAAGTTGACCCAGATAAGCTGGAATATCGATCCGGAAAATGTAGTTTTGTGGGATATCCTAAAGAGACTTTAGGGTATTACTTTTGCCACCGATCATCGGGTGTTGTCTCCAGACATGCTACCTTCTTGGAAAAGGAGTTTATCCTTGAAGGAAACAGTGGGAGCAAAATTGAACTTGATGAAGTTCAAGAAGCACAACTACTACAGATCGAGTGGGAAACACCTGTTCTGACTGAACAACCTTTTGTGGAACAGCCCATTCATAGATCAGGGAGAGTGTCTCGCCAACCTGAGAGGTATATGGCCTTGTCATTGATAATGACAATGAGTTGTCGATCATTGATGATGACGACCCTGTAACCTATAATGAGGCTATGAGTAGTGTTGACTCAGAGAAATGGCATAGTGCCATGAAATCCAGAATGGAATCTATGTATACGGTATACGAAAGAATGATTGGAGCAGATGGCCAGGTGGAGACCTATAAGGCCAGGCTTATGCAAAAGGATTCAAACAAAAGCAATGGATTGACTTTGATGAAACTTTTTACCTGTAGCCCTGTTAAAATCAGTTCGGATTTTGCTTGCGATTGCTGCTTACTACGACTATGAGATCTGGCAATTAGCCGGATGGTTTTCTTTCCAAGAGAAACTGAAAACCTAGTGTGTAAGCTACTGCGAACCATATGTGGTTTAAAGCAAGCTTCTCGAAAGATGGAACATTCGTTTTGATGAGACAATCAAAGAGTTTGATTTTATCAAAAACGCAGATGAACCATGCGTCTACAAAGGGTTAGTGGGAGCGCGATAACATTTCTTATATGTATTGAATTAGAGTTGACATACATAACAACATAGCAGACCCCACTCACAAAGCTACTTTATGAAAGTCACTTTGATCGTCATAATGACAGGATGGGTATTAGATACCAGAGTGATTGGCTTTAGTACAAGTGGGAGATTGAAAGGAATATGTCCTAAGTCCAATCATGTATGAGGATTTAGGAATAACTTTTATATAATCTGTTTGATTTCATTGATATTAATAAAAGACTTGTTTTGTTTTTATACGGGCTTTATCTATTTAAGTGTTTAATAAGATATACCATAGTTTAGAGTAAGCTTTTTATGGATTATGATGAGATCATAATAGTGAGACCTAAAAAGATGATAACTCTAAACTTAAATAGTTCCTGGTCATAGGATTACTAACTGGTAATTAATAATCCGCAAGATCGGTACATACTATGCTTGCTTCATTATGAAGGATGTCGTTCTCATAGAATTTGTGTGGTGACACTATAGCTAGGATGTAGGTGCTTATTATAGAATAAGTTCACTGAACATGACTCGCCTAGCTGAACAACTGATGGAGTTCACTCACCGTGTCAGCAGTTGTTCGCTTAGTGATAGTTGTACAAGTATCCTTGGACTTGAGGTCATCATAGTCATCTTGTGTACACTGAACTATGCTGTGGTTTAGTTCTTAGTCCCAGGGACAATTATTAGGGCTCTTCTGGGTATAAAAATTTGTACACGAAGATAGTATATGATCATAAAGGATCTACCCCTTCCAGTGAAGGAAGCGAATGTTCAAGGCTGATCCACTTATGCTAGTTCAGGAATCTCTGGCCAGAGTGAATGAAATTAGAAGGAGTTTCTAATTTGCATAGAACTACGCATAGTAAATGGTAAGCAAGTGATGAATTAGATAGGCTTGACACGAGATCCATGCCTTGTATTTAATCGGGACATTGTAGGGTAGAAGGAGTTTATTGTACGGTAACTATTCACTGACAGGTTCTTGGTATTCTAAGCAGTGAATTCATATTATCCGGATAGTCCGCGATATGTTGAGAAACTATCACTCACGAGTAGAAAATGTGATTAATGAATTAATTCATATTTAATAAATTATAGAATTTATATAAATAATGATAAATAGTTTTATTATTATTTATTTCTACTACCGGCTTAATATTGAACCTACAGGGTCACACCATGAAAAGAGAATGATTTAATGGTGGAGGAATTAATTAATAATGGCTAAATAATATTTATTTGTGAAATAAATAATTAATTGGCAAATTTAATAATTGATTAAATGAGATTTAATTGATTATAAATTAATTAAGAAAAGTTCTTAATATTATTAAGTAAGAATTTAATTTTTGGAAATTAAATCAAGAGAGAGAATTATTTCTAAAGTGTTTAGAAAAAGGATTAATAGTTAAAAGGTGTTTTAATTATTAATGAGAATAATAAATGGGATAACAATAATAATATTTATGGGAAAATTTCAGCTAAAATTTGCCTATAAATACACTATTATAGACCCTATTTTATTCTAACCCCAGAAACCCAAAAGTTTTAGAAAACCAAATTCTCTCCACCTCCTCCTCCTCCTAAAGTCGTTTTCCTTGGTGGATATCGGTGGAGTGCTTCACACTTGAGGAGCAACTGCTAAGGATCTCTGATCGTTGTCTCCGAATTAATTTTAAAAGGTTAGATTCGATCCCTCGAATTTTATTCACGATTTATATGCTTTTATTTGGATTTTGTATGTGTAAAAGTATTTTGCCATGCCCCCGCTGCGTTAAAAATCTAACAATATTCATGGCCTTTTTGTCCTTGTGAACTGCTTCAATATCTTTATCAATCAATTCTGACCTTGGCTTTGGGATAGTCTGTTCATTTCCAGTAGCATTCTCAACATCAGTTGTTACACTTCTCTATGCATCTTATATAGCTTCATCTTTTGAGAGAAGATGAAGGTTCATTTCACCTTCCAATGGTGATAGTTGTCTTTATCCAAGAAAGGGATCTTCACTCCAACATCCTTTCTGCTCATATTATTGTCTGTTTTGATCTTTAAACTCTTAGTGTGTCAAGAACTTGCTCTGATACCAATTGTTATTCTCAAACAATCTAACAATAGAATTATACAAGGGGGTTGAATGTAATTCTATGTTTATTTTTGAAAACTAAGAAATTCTTTACCAAAATATATCAGTGTTTGAATATGCAAGTATGCAGAATGAAATATGAATGTATTCAAACACAAAGTAATTAAGCACAAAGATTTAATAACTTTTTGGTGGGTTGATCTTTCCACCAGAGATATGTATTGATTGAGAACTCTGTGATGCAAGAATGCACACAAGTTCTTACAAGTAAATTTACAAAGGGAGAACAGAGAAATTCCTAACAAATGTTGCCTTTTCTATTTCTCAGTTGAGTTAGTTATTTTTCTACTTGATACTCTTGGTTTATATATCACCAAGTTACATATGAAAAAGAAAAACAGATAAAACAAAGTTTTTAGGTCTTCATCACATGTTTCTTCATTTCTCTATCAAGTATCTTTGTATTTCTTCAAGTAAGCATGGAAATGGAAATGCTTCTTTGTTTTCAAAAACCTGCAAATAGGCTGGCACAATTATTTTGTATATAATCAACCCATGTGACTATCAATTCACTATCAACTGCTATTCGAATTTGTTATCTGTTGAGACTTTGTAGATTATCTGTTGAGTCTCTGTATGATCATCCGTTGAAAGTGACTTGGGTCATCCATTGAAGCTTTGTAGGATCATCCGTTGAGAGTATTTCCATAGCAGTTGACTCCATTTCATTTATGCAAAATTATAAGGCATCTAATATTTACAGTTAACCAACCTATTTTGCATATCATTCTGGTAGTCAACATGACTTAGAATGTCCTTCAACTTCTAATTTTCTAAGACATTTAAGTATACAGGAATATGCTACAAAAACTTATTTAACATAAGCTACTCTATCAACGGATGAACAAGTGTGGTTATCCGTTGATAGTTACAAAATTCACTTAATTAAATTTACTGAGGTATTTTGGTGAATTATCATCAAGCCTACAACATATTCCTAACAATAGACAATACAAATATCCAAGTTTGACCAAGAATCCGTGAAAATGGTAATAGGGTCACCTTGTCTATCTTTTTTTTGACAAATATGACTTATAGCCTTACAAATGAGTATCTGTTCTCATTAATTCTCGGAGTGAGCGAGGATCAAACCCAGGACCTGGGATGACAGAGGATAAACTCATAACCACTTGAGTTATCCAACCATACTCGGGTCACCTTGTCTATCTAATGCAAAGGCGTGCATGGTTTGATTAAGTTGTAGAACCAAAACTGTAGCCATATACCAAAGGTTCTTATTATTAGAAATTACAACTGCAAACTGATTTGGTTTTAAAATTCTTAGTTCAGTTAAAAAATGATTTAGTTTTGACAGGTTCTTATATTCCGAAATAATAGTTTCAAAATGATTTAGTTTTAAAACTCTTGGTTCGGTTAAAGATTGATTCAATTTTAGGTCGTTCTTATAATTAGTAATTACAACTGCAAAATGGTTTGATTTTAAAACTACAACGTCCGTTAAAAATTGTTGGTTTTCATTTCAAACTTGACTATTTAAAATTTGATCCCAATTTGCATTTTATTTGAATGACATGTGTGATTTTATTTCGTAATAATAAAACGTTACTTTCAATATACAACAATGAGAAATACTCTATACATAAACACATATAAATACAGCAACACATAAAAATAATAAATCTTGATTTAGATACTAATTCACTATTAAAACATCATCCCTTTTGCATTCCATTGCAATTAAGTTTTCTTTTCATGACTTTGTGAGAGGTTTTCTAAATTCTCTCTCCTGTTTTTTATCAAGAATTATGAGAGGTATTTTTATGCAAATGGAGTCTGTAGGAACCGTGGAAGAGTTAATGGCGGATCTGGACATCTCTAATGAGGAGAACGAAGAGTGTTTTTTTTTATGAGGAGATTGAGGAAAATGGGAATAAATTTGAGTTTTGTTTGATGGCGCGTTTTCTCACGGAGAAGAACCTGAATGTGCGTATAATAAAATCTAAGATGGTTGATATTTGGAGACCAGCAATGGGGATTAGCATCAAGACACTGACATCGGGTTTATTTCTGTTTCAATTTTACCATAAGGATGACATTATCATGACATAAAAGCACATTAGAGCTGGCCAAAATTTTCATCTTAATAAATTACCTTTTCCAGTGGAAGCATTTGAACTAATCTTACATAACATATTCTAACTTGGATAGCGCAAACATATTTCGAGTTAATTTTCATTGAAGAAAATACATGTTGCAAATGACGGAAGCATGTTGCAAATTATTATTGGGACCAAAATCCAACGTAATTTGTTACAATTGGCATTCCCGGTGCCATACATAGTTGATTGACTATATGTGTGTGTATTTGCAAATTCTTGTGTGAATGTATTGATTGACACATGAAAGGATAAACGTAAGTATTAGTTAGAGACTTTTAAGCGAACAATTAAGTTTCTTAAAGTGGTCCACTGTTATATAATAATTGATAGATTTAATCTATGAATAATGGATAGTCATATAACAGAATATTTTATCAAATTTGTGATACTCGAAAAATTAGAACTCGAGAAATAAAATATTAGGAAAATAATCCGTTAGGTCCAAAGTACAAATAAGGGGGGTGAATGTATGTTAATCGTTTTTATCAAGATTTAAGCAGTAATTAAAGTTAAAATGACTAAAAATAATATTCGGGTTTGAATTCTTTTATTAAGAAAATAAATATCAAGGTTTGCTTAAATCTTCAAATACTTAAGATTTGAAGTAACAAACACAAGAAGAAACCAATATAATAAGCAATGAATCTAATGTTCTTCTTATCACTTCAAACAAGGTCTAGTTCTTACCAAATCAGCTATCAAAACATGGATCTATAACTTGTGAATGTAGCTGTGTAACTCTTTAAAGTGGTGTAGAAAATTTGGCAGCATTTCTCTTCATAAAATTCAAAGTATCGAATTATAAAAAGCTGAGAATTTATTTCTGCAGAGCATCCTGTGTTCGCTGAGAGAAAAGCTGATTTTTTTGTTACTGTTGATTTATTATATAGATTGATATGACTTGGAAAAGGAGGTAGAGGATGTGGCCACTTTTTGTCCACTTAATTTGAATTTGAAGTGATGTCACAAAGTAACACGGTGACCACAAGTTCCTTGGAGGCGACTAAGAATTTTGGAGCTACCAAGAGACCTCCATCTTTCTTTAAGGCGACTTGGATCCTTCCTTGAACTTAGAGGGAGACCTAAGTAAGAGTAGAAGGCGACCCTAGCCTTTTTTAAGTCTTAGAAGGTGGCTTCAACTATATGGGAGGGCTAGAAGGTGACATCAACACTTGTGCTAGTCGCATTCTATATTTTGCCTTGGAAAATCCACTTGCTTTTCATGCTACAAGACGATCATGTGGTAGGGACCATTTTCGAAGGCTACAAGGTGACCTAGGGAGTTATTCAAGGTGATATGGTGACTCCCAAGGCCTATAAGGCGACCTATTCTTGCCTTTAAAATATTTTTAGACTTTAGTGCTTGTAGAAGAAAAGAATTAAGATCATGGCGACTGTGCATTTAATTTTACATTCCTTAAGATCTTGATGGCGACCAAGGTGTAAATATTTTCAATCAAGATTTTACTTATATTTTAGGTCTTGGAGCAAAAAAGATCTAGCTTAAATTATACTAGAGCCGCAAGGCGATAGAAAATAAGAATCATGGCGATAAGGTGTTTTGACTTATATTCCTTGAGTTATTGATGGCGACCGAGGTATAAAAATCTATGAGAGAGAGTTTAAATTCCATATTAATTTCTTGAGCCAGCAAGAATCATAAGGAATATTCTTGTAACTGTGATCACTGAGGCCTTCTTGTCCTTGAACCCATAACCCTGATCTTTGTAGTCTTCTAAGTTGTTCTGCTTCCAATCTTCAAATTGTCGAGTCTTCATACAATTCATATGACATTATGATTCAATATAAATCTGCACTTAACAATCTTCCTTCAGATAATACTCAGTTTCTTTTCACGGATCTTTGACGCCTTGTGTAATGGTCTGGTTCATAGGCGACTAGTTCCGCGCTCAGACCTTCGTATTATAATATTTATATTGTATTGTTAAGTCTTCTATAATCTTCAATCAACTTCACTTGAACCCATGAGATCTTCAGACTAACCGGAAGAGTTGTTTCAAATATCCTAAACCTTATTTATTAGAAATTAAGCCTAAATTTTGATGATAAGAAAATCACATTGCATAATTATGTTAAGACAAACTGTAGCCTCCAACGGCTAGCCACCTAAAGGGATCGCCGTACTAGGAGTTACCCACCAACTAATGAGGTTATTGTAACACTTTTCTATAAGATTCTCTGTTATAGATATAAATGATGTTATTCATTCAAAAATCATGTTGACTCGATGGATAATCTAGAATATGGTGGCTAATTGTAAATACTCGATGCCATGTAATTCTGATTAAATGAAAGTGACCGTCCAACTACTATATGAAGTTATAGCAATAATTTCTAACTACATCAACCCACCAACGACTAAACAAATGACTTTCAATGACTAAGAGAACTCACATAGCCAGTGATAGCAACTTGACATTGGTCAAGTCCTGAGTCTTACACAGCACATGGGATGATGGGAATCTCAGTAAGGAAAATGGAAGGCAAGATAAACTTTGCATGTGATCTTGGATTTTGAAGAAAAGAAACATTACATTCCCATGCATGATAAATTGGAAGGATATTCAAAGTAATATATTAAAATAAAATCTAGCCTCATTTGCCAAGCCTCACGGGAAAGAGAATGAAGAAGCAATCTTGTTGGACCTAGAAGACTGTGTCATGTATTGTCTAGCAAGTACTGTAACTTGGTGATTTATAAACCAAGTAGAAGTAGAAGTTTCACTTAAAAATTAGATTTTCAATTTTCATAGAGAAAAAGAGAGAGATAGATCTTCCTCTAAGTAAGACACTATAAACCACAGCTGTGAGATTACTTTGTAATCAGAACCTATTATTTATTTAATAAAACCTCAGGTGGCAAGTCGAAAAACAAACCACCTGAAATTTTGAATATTTTTGTTCAAATTTAACTCCTAAGTACAGATTAATGTAAAATTTTAATTTATATTCAAGCCCCTTTACAAATTAAACTAAGTTGATTGTTAGTGGATAATATTATTACTTTGATGTATGAATATATTAGTAAACTTCACCCGGACTTCTATTGATAATTTCTTCACTATAATCCTCATATCTATATATGTATATCGTAAACTCAATCTTTACTGATTTAAGTGGAACATGGAATATTTGCAAGTCCTTGTTCTACGTGGAGTTACCACACCAGCATTGTTGAAATATAAATATAGCTTTGATCTTGCTCAATAATAGTGCAAACGTTCGAACAACTAACTAGAATAGAGATATGAAACAATCCCTCACTTTTCATGAAAAAGTATACCTTATAAACTCGTCAGATAACATATGAGTCCTTATTTACAAGTTGCAATTTTGTCTTACATTAAATTTATTTCCAAATTTGAATTATGGGAAGATTATCCATGATCAATGATATGTCATTAGGGACAAAAGATTTCTTTTAAAGCATATGAAGGCTTATCGGAGTTAATAATTTAGGAACAAAAACTCAATTTTAAAATAGAAGTGTTCCAAAATCTTAAACTCAATCCGTAGATCAGAGCATAGAAATATATAACAAAGATCTAAGATTATGACCCTAATCCAAAGACCAGAATCTAAGGCTTTTAAGGCCAGGATCTATGGATTAATATCCAACTATTGTTAGTGACCTTGATATAGTTTAACAATAATTTCTTCGTCAATACCTTCCTTGTGTGCGAATCTCACACATGCATAGAAAATATTAAGACCAAGGGGTAGTGACTTTCATTCAGATGATCTGGGTGACAGGCGAATTTAAATAGATGACACTCTGTTGAGAGAATGTATCTAGTAATAGTTTATATGCCTTTTCAGCTCTATATTCTTTTGAGAGAATACATATAGGATTATAGTTGTCTCGAGGTTTAGAAACTCCACTACTTTTGAGAGACAGAATTGTAGTGTTGTCAAGTTCTTCTTTATGTGGTGCTTCTTGGCATTGTCTCCCTTATTCTCAACAAAACTCCAATACCAAGTGGTAATTTATCTGACACCAAGTTGATATTTCAAGAAAAATCAGGCGATTTAGAGCAAAATATGGTGAATATATCAGAACCAAGTAAAGAATACTGTTTGAGAAGTGTTTGGTTCTATGACTTTAGTCAGAACCTATGGGGTTTGATATTCTTATAGTCAGTTCCTAAAACCATTGAGGGTTGGAGATCACAAATTTCTAAAGTACAATATCAGAGAATTTAGAGATCAACATCAAAGTGATTTAAGAGCTCACAATATTAAGGTTAAAGAAATTTAACTTTTACTTACCACCACAAGAATTCATGAAGGATGTCTCAGATGATTATGCCTTCTATTTCTTTAAACAATTCTATCCATTCAAATCACATTAGCTTAAAATAGTTCATCTTGTTAGTTCAATACAAAGAAGATAATAACTATTCTAAACTAACGATAATATTCAAGGAAGGAAAATCTAAGTTGAGATCACATATGATATATTAATTGTTCCTCCTTTTGATCAGAGAGAGAATGTGTTATTCCCAAACAATCTAACAACAGAATTACAGAAGGGGGTTGAATGGAATTATGGTTTCTTTTGGAAATTCGAAAACTCTTTTGATATATATAATTATGAATGGATATGCAGAAGTGCGGATTAAAAGAATTCAAGTATTCAATCACAAAGTGGATAAACAAGACTGTTTAAAAACTTTCTGGTGGATTGATCTTTCCACCAAAGATATATATAGATTAGAGAACTCTGTGATGCAAGAATGCACACAGCTGCTTACAAATGCTTTTCAAGGATGAACAGAGAGAATTCGTAATAGATGTAGCCTTTTCAATTTCTCTGTTCAAGTTACCCTTTAATTACTTACTACACTTGGTTTATATAACACCAAGTTACATATGAATAAGACAAACAGTAAAAAAAATATCTAAGTCTATTCACATGTTGCTTCATTTCTCTATCCAACATCTTTTAATATCTTCAGTTAAGCATGGAAATGAAAATGCTTATTTGTTCTCTAAAACCTGATTCCAGGCTGCCACATTCCTTTTGTATACAATCAACCCATGTGACTGTCAAGTCACTTTCAACTCCTGTTTGAATTGATTATCCATTAAGGCTTCATAGGTGTTACCCGTTGAAGCTTTATCTAATTTCCGTTAAAACTTGACTTGACTTATCCGTTGAAGCTTTAAATTTATCCGTTGATGATGAATTTCTTAGCAGTTGACACTCTTTCATTTATACAAAATTACAAGGCATCTTCTATTTACAATTAGCCAACCTATTTTGCATATCTTGCTAGTAGTCAACATGACTTTGAATTTCCAACAACTTCCAACCTTTAAGTAATTAAAGTATACAGGATTGTGCTGCAGAAACTTATTGAAGTATAAGATACTCAATCAACGGATGAATAAGTGTGGTTATTCGTTGATAGTTACAAAATCATTGAACTTATCTACTTAGAGTGTTTTTTTAAGTTATCATCAAGCCTACAACATATTCCTAACAATCTCCCCCAATTTATGTCTAATAGAATTATAGGCATAAATTTAGGTTAACTTGATGATAACAAAACACCCTAATAGAACTAATACGGTAAACAGTAGATAGATTGCTAAATGCTTCAATTAAAATTTTAAAAAAGGAAGTGAAGTATAGTTACATGTCATTTCAAGGTGCTCCCCTAGTCTAAGCTGATCATTTCTTTCTCCTGGAATCCATGGTCTTCTTTCCCAACCTCTTATAATTTTCCTCAATTTCATTTTGAAGTTATCTAAAGAATTCAACCTCATTTTCATCATTGAGATCCAGCATTTCCTGCATGTCTTTGAGCGTGTCATTGCTTGATATATATAGTTAGTCTTCAAGTCTTAAAAATCTTCTGACGCCCCTTTCATCTCTGAACTCCATCATCCAATAAGGTCTCAAATGCACTGTATCACCATTATATGGGATAGTTACAACTCTAAAAAGTGCATTTAAATTTCTCCAGCTTTGTCTGATTTGGATGATCTTGCTGAGTACTTCTGATTTGGAAACTTTTGTGAAGCCAAATCCTTCCTCATTACAGAGAGCACCTTCATTAGGACATTGTAGCCTTCATTGAGAATTATGTATAGAGGCTAAGTGATCTCCTTGCCTCCCTTGTATTTAAACACCAACCTTTCTGGCAACCTGTTGTACGCATCAATTCCCCTTACTTCATCCAGCTCATCCAAGAAAAGATTGATATATGAGAATTCTTTGATGTCACGGATGAATAGTTGATCCTCTTTGTTGACTTTGGGCTTAGGCTTAGAGACCATTTTGAATTGAGGTGGGTTTGACTTGACTCCTTTACTTTTCTTCCTTAGATTTCTCTTTTTAGTGGGCAATGGTAGATTGAGCTCAGATAAAGGCAAATTGTCCCAATCTATTGGTTCATTCTTTGGAATTATTGGCTCACCATGAAAATTCACATCAGAATGGACCTTGAACTTAACTTGCTCCATTGTAGGCACAGTTGTTTGATTTGAGGTTATAGATTGTGTTTGCTCAGCTTCCATTTCTTCATCTTCAATAATCTTCCTTTTTGCTCTAACCTTCTAATACCTTTTTCCTGACTTCTTTGGTTTTTGTTTTTCTTTAGATAAGGGTTTCTCAGTTTCAGTTGAAGTTGCAGGCATTTTCAATTTTCTTTTCATTCTTTTAGTGGCCTGCTACTTCCTTCTTTTCTGAGCTCCTAGTCTTCTATTTTCCTTATCTTTAGCTTCTCCAAACTGAGGGTGCCCAATCATCACACATATCATCTTGTCATATTTGTAGATTCTTGTAATTCTTATTCTTAAAAAGGCATATTTGGTGGTCTTAGAGCTTGCAATTGATGTACCCATCAGTTTATCTTCATCTGGCATAGGATGAGAATAATCAACCAATATTGGGTGCTTTATTGATATTGTGACACTTTCTTGTTTAGGCTTCAGCACCACAAAGTTGCTGAGCTCATTCTTCATTGAGGGTTCACCCTTATCTCCTTTTCCAGGCTACATCTCATCCTGTGTGATTGGCTTCAACTTAATGAAATGCTTCACATATTAATCCTGAGTAGCAGTTGAGCAAAAAACCTTTGCAATCCTGTCATCAATAATTTTCCTTTTCTCTTTTATCTCAAGCTCAACAGCTACAAGATTGATTAGATCAATATTGTCCAAGGCTGGTGGCTTAGAGATAGTAATAGATGGCACTATCACTTTGCTGACTTAAATATGCACATCCTTCTCCCCCTTTGTGTTATCATCAAGTAAAACAGAGTTTTAATTTGAGCAGCCACCAACTGTTGAAGTAGCTGAGTCTATATATCTTGTCCTTCCAGTATCTTGGCCACAAAGTCTTCAACTCTAGATAATCTTGCAGTGATGGCCTCAACCTTGCTTGACATATCATTTTCTTTTCTTAACTTTAGCTATACTTCCCTCATCGTGGCTGCTGGAAGTTTTTCCTCAATCTGTTTAGATAGCTTCTTCCTAACTTCTTCAATAATATTTCTTCATATCATCCACATCTTGAGTATGCTTTAGATTTTGAATTTTACGCAGCTGGAAAGACTCAATATGGGCTTCAAACAGAGCTTTGTTGCTTGGGTCTGTAGTAGCTTGGGTGGCTGACTGAGTCTGATTGATTAGTTTAAACATTGTGTGAGTAAAGTGATTATAGCTACAATCCTTGCTTAGCATTTATGCTGGTGTTTGAGTAGAAGAACTAGGGCCTTCATCTCCCCCCTAAAGTCCTGTCACCCTCATCTCCATAGCTTCTACCATCACTTTCACTATCATCACACTGAAAACTTTCACCAGCATTAGGAGGTAGAGAGGACAAAACATCTTTAACCCTTTGCATTGATGTTGTTATGTGTACCGGATTAAGTGCCTCACAGCCTCCTCATTTCCCTGACCATCCAATTGTTAATAGGCTGTAATAGGGTGAGTGAAAGTCTCAGCATCCAAAGAGATAGAATCTATAATAGCTTAATATTCTTGCTAATATAGCCTCTCTTTTTCAGTGTCACTGATAATCATTGACTCACTTGCACTAGCATCCATCCTTATCCCTCATGTACCTTCCTTTCTCTCATTTTCTTTCTGTTCTTTCATGAAGGGCTCCCCTTGGATCACCACCCTCACATCCTCACCTTCACCATCTAAGGTGGGACTCCTCTCATTCAGTTTAGCATGCATGAAGAAATAACATGTGTAAGTTCACTCATTTCCTTTCCTTTTTGCCTGAGAGCAACTCAGCCTCTCACTCAAGTCACTCCCTTCCCTCAAACCTAAGAGTGATTGAACAACTACTAAATCATCTACAATTGTAATTAATTAATAGATTTCAAGTGGTGCAGTGACTATCAACGAATAAGAGATGTCCTTTGAAGTAGTAGTTGTAGTCATCAACAGATAACTGTTGTGAAGCATATTAGTTGAAGGGCAATCACTTGTCAATGGATGAAGAATATTCGTTGATGAAGTAGAAACAATGGCAATAGGAGTTGAAACTATTGTTGAATCTATGGAGATGGATTTTAAGTTTAAGTGCACATATTCTTCAACAGTTTGAGAAAGAATGAGCAAGTGAGCCAACAAATCATCAATAAGATGATGCTCACTTGCTGTAGATTTTGGCTCCTCCAAGAATTTTTGTTGAGAATTGGCTAAGTCGAGAATCAGGATCTGTCTAACAATCAGGATATGATCAACCGTCAGATATGATTATCCATTGAAAGCTGCATTATCATTCGTTGACAATATATTCAGTCATCCGTTGATACTTACATATCAATATCCGTTGAATCTCTAACATATATCCGTTGATTAACTTATCCGTTGATAATGACTTGAATGACAAGTCAGAGCTGCAAGATAAATCAGAATGTGTTGATTTATAGGATCATAGTTGATTTAGAAATGTATAAAAAGTAGAAGAGTTATACTGTAACATATATTGTAACCGATAGAGATTGATTGTAGCAGTGTAGTATATAAACACAGAATAGGTTATCACTTTAGTGTGTGCACAACTCGAGTATTCTATAACCTAGAAGCTCTTAAGAATATTGTTCTTGAGAGAGTTTTGTAATAGTTTATTAAAAATCAATATAAACTGTTATTTGATTGCTATGTGCTTACTTTACTTCCTTGTAACATCGATTAGTTAAGTAATTGTATCCAACCACCCTTAAAAAATTACTTTACTGGGAAACAAGTAGTACAGAGCGGTCAAATTAACTAGTTAATTTGAAAAGATCAAGATGTCTAGAAGTAAATACGAAAGCATGAAAATTCCCATCCTGAAAAAAGCTGATTACTCTATATAGAGAGTAAAGGTGTTGATGGTCCTGGAAGATATTGATGATGCATATGTTGATATCATCAAAGCAGGACCTCCTTACCCCTTATGGAAATTATGGCTTTGACCCAGATTTTCCTGAACACTATGTCAGGAAAGAAAAATCAAAGTCTCAGATCCTGAGAAGGCTTCAATGCTTAAGGATGTAAAAGTCAGTAATATTCTGCACAATAGTTTGGATAATGTGATGTCCAAAAGGGTGATTGCCTGCAAGACTGCAAAGGAGATATGAGATGCCTTTGAGACACAGTTCCAAGGTACAATGGCAATAAAGAAGAACAGAAGAGCTGTTCTTATGCAAGAATATGAGCAATTTGATGTCAAGGCAGATGAGTCAATTACTGACATCTATGATAAATTTCTTACACTGCTGAATGATCTATCATTGGTTGGAAAAGAGTATGATAGAGAAGACTCAAAACCAGGTTTTTGAGAGCTCTTCCAGAAGATTGGGATACTCAAGCCTCAATAATCAGGCATCAATATGATCTTGATTTACTAACTCTGGATGAAGTTTATGGGATGCTCAAAACCCATGACTTGGAGATCCAGCAAAGAAAAAATAAAAAGGGTCAGAAAATGAAGGTTGTGGCTTTAAATGCTGAGGCTCATAAAGGCAAGGAAAAGATGAGTGAGAGGTCAAGAAGAAGGAACACTGTGGAAGAGTCAGATATCGATGAATCATCAGATCCTGATACAGATACTGACGAGGATTCTGAGATCGAACTGGATGATCCTCAAGTTGTTGAAATGGCTGCAATGCCAGTGAAAGGCTTTAGAAGGATGAGGTTTGCAAAACCACAAAGGAAAGGTGGTTTTAACAAAAATTACTTTGGATATGGCAAAGGTAAATTCAGAAATAATGAAGGGAAGTACATCAAGGGGAGGAAGTTTGACAAGACTAAAGTGACTTGTTACAACTGCAATGAAATGGGACATTTTGCTACTAAGTGCCCCAAGTCAACTGGAAAAGCCTTGGTCACAACGAACTCCAATAAAGACTGGATGCACTCATCAGGAACTGACAATGATGATGAATGCTATGCATTTATGGAGAGAATGCTTCAGGAACTGATAAGGTACATTCAGTTGTATTCCCTATTGAACTAATAACTTGTCTGAATTGAAAACTTTCTTATACTCTTTTAATGTCACTTTTAAAAGTAAGACTATTGAATGTGACAGTTTGATTGCTGAAAATAAGAATCTTGGAGAAAAAATGATTTTTTAGAAGCTGAGTTAGTATCCATGCATGAAAATGGAAAAGCATATAAAAAGGCCCAACATAATGAAACTCATACAACATAAAATATGACAGACTAGAGAAAGTTTTTGAGAAAGAAAGATAGGTGTTTAAAAATGGATGATTTCAAGAAGAAAAGTTCATAGTTTCATCAGTGATAAGAATTGGAAAGAATGTCTAGGTTATAATAAATTTACTGATAGGAATATCAGTAAGGCTATTAATAACACTACTCCTGTTAAGTTTGTAAGAACTGATGAAAATGGAGTGAAGTCTATTTATGAAGTTGGTTCTACCTCTAAGAATCCTGATAAAAAGGAAGAAAGCCTAAGATTAAAGAGAAGAGGAGTAAGAATATAGGACTTCTTTCTAAAAATCAGTTAGACAAGAAAATTTGCGAGATAACTGCTAGGACTCACAAATCTAGGCCTAAAAGAGGTAGAAATGGTAAACAAGGGATAAATCAGGCAAACAACTACAAATACATTCCTGATGCTCCTAGAAAAGCTTGTTTTAACTATGGTAATACTAATAATATTGCTATTAATTGCAGGAAGCCTAAAAAGAAAGTCACTAAGATTTCTGAATCTGAGATTAGTGGTAGATCAGTACTTTACAAACCATAGAACCTTTGTTCTTATTGTGGTAGCATTTGGCATTCAATTTACACTTGTAAAGATTATCATAGTCTGTATCACAACAATTATGATTATTTACCTAAGTTCAATAAAATTGATGTTTTAGAACTGCCAAATTGAATGTGCATACATCTTATGGAGTTAAAACCGTCAAGACAAATCCTTATGGAGTAATTCCTAATGGATCAATTCATGACAAGAACTATTATGTTGCAAAAATACATAAGATGTCCAAAAGGACCCAACAAGTGTGGGTTCTTAAGAATGCTAACTAATTTCTATATTTCTAATTACAGGGAAACAAGAAGAATGTGCTTGTACTGGACGGTGGTTGTTCTACACATATGACTGGAACTAAATCCCCATTGTCAGAATATAAGGAAAAGGCTAGCCCAATGGTTTCCTACGGTGATGGCAATGTAGGAAAAACACTGGGATATGTCAATATATTCATTGAAAATGTCATCATCTCAAATGTAGCTCTGGTAGATGGACTGAAGCACAATCTGTTGAGCATCAGTCAAATTATTGACAGAGATTTCCATATTATGTTCTATGATACTCACCGTGAAGTTGTTCATAATATCACAAAGAAGATTGTTTTGAAATCTTACATACATAGAAACATTTATGAATCCAAACTTTATGCAAATACTGATGGTCCTGAAACTTGCTTAGTAACCAAATCATCAGTAGATGAAAGTTGGAATTGGCACAAGAAGCTTTCTCACCTCAACTTCAATAATCTCAATAAACTAGTGAAGAAATATTTGGTAAGAGGTCTACCAAACATGTACTACTCCCCTGATGGTTTTTGTGATGCATGTCAACAAGCTAAGAAAATAAGATTCTCTTTCAAAAGCAAGTCAAAATCATCCATCAAGAAGCCATATCAAATGCTGCATTTAGATTTCTTTGGCCCTGTTAATGTCATGTCAATTAACAAGAAAAGGTATACTCTAATTATTGTTGATGAATATACTAGATTTACTTGGGTGTTTACCTTGAACAGTGAGGATAAAACAACATAAATTCTTTTGGATCATCTGAGACTGACTGAAAATGGCATAAAGTACAAAGTGCAAATTATGAGGAGTGACAATGGGACTGAGTTCAAAAATAGCAAGATGGATGAGCTATGCAGGTACAAGGGAATCTCTTAACAATTTTTAGCACCCGGAACATCTCAACAAAATGGAGTTGTGGAAAGGAAAAATAAGACATTGATTGAAGTTGGAAGGATTATGCTAGTGGAAGCTAATCTACCAACATACTTTTGGGCTGAAGTTGTCAACACTGCCTGTTATACTCAGAACCTGACTCTGATCAACATACATGGATTAACTCCTTATCGAATGATCAAGGAAAAAATCCAATCTTAAACCATCTCCATATCTTTGGATGCAAGTATTTTATTCTAAGAACACATCCTGAAATGCTTGGAAAATTTGACAGAAAAGCTGATAAGGGAATTTTTGTTGGATATCCTTCATCAAAAGTATATAAAGTTTTCAATATGAGAACGAAGATAATTGTTGTATCAATTCATATTTCTTTTGATGACAAGAAGATCACTGGAATCGAAGAAGACACGCATGAAGAACTTGTGTTTGCAAATAAAAGACTCAAGTCCGGAAATGATTCAATTCCTAATGACTTGTCAATTCTCGATGATAAGTTAAATTCTGACACTGAGTTAGATCCTGATGACAATTCTGATCCTGATCTAGAGTTAATTTATGGAGATCCACATGTTGAAGGGGAGCAACATCCATAAACAGACAATAATAACTCTAGTGAATCAAATACTGATGATATTGATGACTCGGGAAATACAGGATCCACTGGAAATTCTTATAGTACAACAAATGATAGCTCATCATGAGGTGATCATTCAACTACAGATCGAGATCAGTTTGGTGAACAGTCTTCAAACAGAGGCTCTACTCAATTAGGAACAGACAACACTCACACATGGGGAGCTTCACATGGAAATGATAGCACCTATGTAGGGGGCATCAGAAAATGAGACTGAACTGCCAAAAGCTGTAAAAAGGACAAAAGATCACACACCTGATCTTATTATTGGAGATCCTAAGGCTGGATTCCAGACAACAAGTGCAACTTAACATGAATGTATCTATCACAATTTTCTTTCTAAGGAGGAACCAAAGAAAGTAGAGGATGCACTCAAGGATGCTGATTGGATTCAAGCAATACAGGACGACTTGAATGAGTTTGAAATGAATGAAGTAAGGAAATTGGTTCGAAGGCCAAAGAACTTCAAAGTCTTTCAGATGGATGTCAAGAGTTCTTTTCTGAATGGAGAGTTAGAAGAAGAAGTATATGATGAGCAACCACCTGACTTTATTGATCCAAAATTTACTGATCATGTGTACAGACTTGACAAAGCTTTATATGGACTCAAACAAGCACCAAAGGCCGGTATGAAACACTTGCCAAATTTATGATTGAAAGTGATTTCAAAAGAGGTACTATTAAAAAAAACTTGTTTTACTTAAATAAAGGTAGTGATATGTTTTTGGTGCAAATTTATGTTGATGACATTATCTTTGGGTCTACTAACAACAAGCTGTGCAATAAATTTTCCGATCTTATGAAGTCAAGGTACCAAATGAGTATGAGGGAGAGTTGAGTTACTTTCTTGTACTATAAGTTACACAAACTGATGAAGGAATTTTCATTAATCACTCCAAGTATACTAAGAATCTTCTGACTAGATTCAACATGCAAGAAAGGACAACTGCTGCAACTCCAATGGCCAGTGCTACAAAGTTAGATCCTAACCAAGGTAAAAAAGTTGATGTTACTGTATACAGAGGTATGGTTAGTTCATTACTTTATCTAATTCCTAGTAGACCGGATATTATGTATGCAACCTATTTGTGTGCAAGATTTCAAGCTAAACCCAGGGAACCTCATTTGGTTGATGTGAAGAGAATTTTGAGATACTTAAAGGGGACTCAATCTCTTGGTTTATGGTATACAAGAGAATCAGATTTCAGTCTAGTTGGCTGTTCTGATGAAGATTTTGCAGGATGGGAAGAGTACCTTAGGTGGCTGTAAGTATTTGGGTGGTAGATTGGTTACATGGAAAAGAAAGAAACAGAAATCCATATATATATATCCACAACTGAAGCTGAATACATTGCAGCTGCAAGTTGCCGTGCTCAGATTCTTTGGATGAAAAATCATCTATTGGACTATGGATTGTCTTATTCAAAAATTCATATCTTCTGTGACAATGAAAGTGCCATAGCAATGAGAGGTAATCTAGTGCAACACTCACTCACAAAACATATCAGTATTAGATATCATTTTATCAGGGAGCATGTAATGGAAGGAACAATTGAGCTTCATTTTGTTCCAACTGATCAACAAGTAGATGATATCTTCACCAAGCCCTTACCAGAAGCAATGTTTGGAAAGAAAGTTACTCCATGAACTTAGGATGGTTCGCTATAAGAAGAATTGATTTGACAGATACTGACTCCTTAAGTCGGATCTTGACACATTCAATCCTGATGTTGTAATCAAATTCTGATACTGGCCGTGAGTAAGTTATGCTTTTGTTCAATTATTTTTCATAATACATACTTGATTTCAGTTTAGTATATTTGAGAATTATTCTTGTACATTATTATAGAGCCGTTTGTAATTTGGATATTTGTGGCAGTTTAATTGCTAGTTTTTTTGGCACAATACACTTATGCTCCTTAAAAGTCGTGCATGTCTAACTAGAAATACATATTAATTGTGCCACTAATAATTTCATTCAATCAAAACAAGCCATGTGTATTATTGTATTATTGTCTATTACTAATATCATCAGTACATGGTTAACTATTCTCAATCCTATTAGACACATGATATACACGAACTACTCATCATTGTTTTTCACATTCACATCTTTCCGCACAAAACCCTAATTTTTGAATGGCTACTAATGAGTCTGTCTCCTCTTTATCTACTATTAAGTATGTGTTTAATCACAAGACTTTTTCGGCTACAAACTTTAAAGCCCCTTTGCATGAAACTTAAATTCCTGATGTGTTCGGAGTAATTTAAGATTTTTTAGCCCAAAATGATATTGGGTATACTCTCACTACTTCATCTAGAATTTGGTTTAAATAGATTATGCATATTTGGGAGAATTCAACTGTCGATGCTGAGAAAGGGGTCATTCTAATCAATGCAACTATAGTTGAGGAAGCTTTGAAATTGCCTGCACTGAATGGCAGGAAACCAGTTATGACTCCTACTGCAATTCTCTTTAAATGGTCATGAAAGGACATTTTCGATTAATTATTTATTTTGGTATTTGCATAATTTAACTTAAAATTTAAAACACATATATCCTCTCCAAATAGGCATGAATTTAATTGACATAATCAAAATTGAACAGCCATATCTAGCAAAATATTTCAAAAATGTTTTTCAAAGTGTATTTATATTTTTTTATAAATATAAGAGATATTTCAATTTGCTGAAAATCAAAATATAGTTTTAAAGGGATTGTTAGGTCACACACACTGTAGAAGGCGGTTGAATACAGTGTATAGCACAATTAAATCGAATTCAAATAACACAAGTAACAGAAAATAGACTTTATTCAAAGCAATAAACTCTGTTACAATATGGAACTGTCCTCTCTCAGTGATGAACAAATATCACGAGAGCTGCTAGGGTTACAATGAATAATATACTCGATAATGATAACACTTATAATGTAAACCCTATGTCTGTGTTTAAGGAGAGAATCAGGAATTGATGTGAATATCATATCCACATCCAGAGAGGGTGATTGAGAGTTTGATGATGGATGTGTTTCTATTATGAGAGAATGGGGCTGTGACTCCACATTTGCTGGAGTCACATCAAGCTGAATTTGAGAAGGCAAAGATACAGGTGGATGTATCTGTGATGTGTGTGCCCCCTATGTGGAAACTAGGGTTTTAGCCTTCTTCTTCCTTGAAAAGGCTTTGATTAGTGAATGTGTGGCTTCAGTGTCCCTCCCTCTTTTGTTCTGTGTCCCTGGTTGGGGTCTATTTTCAATAGCTGCATCCTTTTGGGAGGATACAACTAGGGATGTGTTTGACTCCTTTTGAACAACCACAGTCTTTTGAGAGACTGTGGCTTGGCTGGTTGGGGTACCACTCACCTCTCCCACCTTATCCTGGGGGGTTTCTTGATGTTCACCCCTCCCCTCACCACTCACACCCTGTTCACTCCCTTCAGGGTTTATGGTAGTTGTTACAACTGTTGTCTTTTAAGAAACAACAGAGGTGGTTTTCTTTGACTTGTGCTTTGAAATTTTAGTTCTGGTGGCTTTGGTAGGAACCTGTTGGGACAAAGACATGGATTCCATTGCCACACTAGAAGGCAAAGAAACAATGGGGTTGGAAACAGTAGGAGTTATAAAAGTGTTTACCTCACTTACCTGTGGTGCATTCATTATTGGCAAATATACCAATGGAACCTGGCTGTTGAGGTTGATTCTCACAAGGTCTGCAAGGACCCTTTTCTCTTGAGCCCAGCATTTGAGTTTATTGCTCTCATTAGATATAATCAACCCTTCAGCAACATGGTTAGCCAATAACATAAAGAATCTAGCATAGTAGATGTTATGGGGTCTATTAGCTTTATTTCCTAACCTGGAACCTAATTCTAGCATGACATAGTTGCTAAAATTAAAGTACCTATCAGAAACTAGCATATAGAGCATATTAACAAGAGATGAAGTTATGGCATCAAAATTGCTAATCTTCCCAGAGAAAACCTTGATAAAGGCATCTCCAAGAAAACTCCATTCTTTCCTAAGGCCCTTCCTTCTAATACTACCTAAACTAGCAGAATTAAAAGCATAGCCTATGGAATCTAACATAGCTGATACATCTTTATCAGTGTATGGTGTCATGACATTATTCTCAGGCAACTTAAAGCAAGACTGTATATCATCACAGTTAATGCAATAATCCTTACCTTTGAGAGAGAATGCAATAGTCATATCTATGGAGTTGAACTCTGCAGTTGTCCAAATCTCCTCAATTACCTCACAGTAAACGGTTGGGGCTTCCAGCATTGTATAGCTTAGTTTGCAGTTTTTGATGAAGTCCATCATCTTGTGATAATCAGAATGGGCTTCATTCTTTTCAACCAAGGCTACAAAATTGTTCTTTTCATAAACAAATCCAGACTGAGACATAATTTTGACTACTGGTGCCATTGTTGTGAGTAGAGGTTGCAGAGAAAAACTTGAGAGTTTTAGGAGAGAAAGAGAATAAAAATTGCAAGAAAGCGTAAAGTGAAAATAAGAATTCAATGGGCTTTTATACTTTCTTGAATTAAAACGTAAATAGAATGATTAAATGATACTTTTAAATAAATTACAGCCGTTTAAGAGTAAAGAAAACTGTAGAAATTCTGAAAACTGCCTTTAATACAAATACATACAACAATGTATATCTGTATCAATCGGTTAAGTAAAGAATCAACGGCTGTGACTTACTTAAAGTAACTGATGTGACACTTCAACGGATAAGGTAAATAGTTATCCGTTGATGATCGACACTATTTTATCCGTTGAGGGATAAAATTACCAGAAATGTATTTGTCTTTCAACGGATAATGAACATCCGTTGATAGAACAATTTTTGCTTTCAAAGGATAGGGAATATCCATTGATAGAATAATTTTTACTTAAAGCCAACTTTGTTCTTGCAGCAAATTCATTTCAGGCTTCAATGCAGATTATAAAGAGGACATAAATTTATGAATAATTAAGCATACCTAGCTCAGTTACTAATCTTGTGAATGTTGATTCATCAAGTGGCTTGGTAAATATGTCTGCAATCTGCTTTTCACTTGGAACAAAATGAAGTTCCACTGTACCTTTCATCACATGTTCCCTAATGAAGTGGTACTTGATGTCAATGTGCTTGGTTCTTGAGTGCTGCACTGGATTTTCAGTAATGGCAATGGCACTTGTGTTGTCACAGAATATAGGAATTTTGTCAACAGTTAGTCCATAGTCAAATAGTTGATTCCTCATCCATAGTATCTGTGCACAGCAACTACCAGCAGCAATGTACTCAGCTTCAGCTGTTGATGTAGAAACATAATTTTGCTTCTTGCTGAACCATTACACAAGCTTGTTCTTCCTTTCCACCGCACCATTTTGTTGTGGGGTCCTTGGAGCTGAGAACTCATGCATGATCCCATTTTCTTCACAGAACAACTTCATGGTTGAATTCTTGAACTCAGTTCCATTGTCACTCCTAATATTCCTTACTTTGAAATCAGGATGGTTGTTGACTTGCTTGAAATGATTGATAATGATTTCACTAGCTTCATCCTTTAATCCAAGAAAATAAACCCATGAGAACTTTGAGAAATCATCTACAATCACTAGGCAATATCTTTTTCTTGAAATTGACAATACATTGACTGGTCCAAAAAGATCCATGTGTAGCAGTTGTAATGGTTCATCAATTACAGATTCAAGCTTCTTACTGAATGATACTTTCTTTTGCTTTCCTTTCTGACAAGCATCACACAGTCCATCCCTTGTAAATTCTACTAGAGGCATTCCTCTAACTAAGTCCTTTTTTACTAGATCATTCATTGTCTTGAAATTCAAGTGGGACGGCTTCTTGTGCCATAGCCAACTTTCAACTGGACTTGCTTTGCTGAAAAGACAAGTAATAGATTCTGCATCTGTAGAGTTGAAGTTAGCTAAATACATATTCCCTTTTCTAACTCCAGTTAGAACCACTTTATTGTCCTTCTTACTTGTGACAATACAGGCTTCAGAATTGAAGGAAACATTATTCCCTCTGTCACATAGTTGACTGATGCTCAATAAGTTGTGTTTGAGACCATCAACCAATGCAATTTCATCAAAGATGACATTTTCTTTTGAAATCAATCCATATCCCATAATGAATCCTTTGCTGTCATCTCCAAAGGTTATGCTAGGGCCAGCTCTCTCCTTAAACTCTGTGAGTAGGGTGAAATCTCCTGTCATGTGTCTTGAACAACCACTGTCCAAGTACCATAGATTCCTTCCTTTTCCCTGAACACAACAAAATCAATCAAGTTGATTTTGGTACCCAAGTTTCCTTGGGTCCAGCCTTGTTAGTCTTTTTCCTAGACTTCATTCCTCCTGCATCTTTTGACTTAGGTAACTTTGGGTAAACCTTGGTCTCAGATGTAGTTGGTTGAAGTGTAGGGTTAGTCACAGAATCATTTAGCACATTTGATTGAATTTGATAAGGCATAGATTGTGCAAACATGTTATTCCACATAGGCATATTGTATGGCATTTGAGGCATACTAAATGCAGTAAAATAAGGATTATTAATATATGGCATGTTTGCAAAATGTGCATGGGGATTCTGATGAGACATAACAGGCATATCATGCAGAGGTGACATAGACATGTTAGACATGGAGGGATTTGAAGGCATGGGAGCATTTTTAACAGATTTGCAGTTATCAGATAAATGATTAACACTTTTACAATGCACACAGCTTTTTCTAGTAGCATACCTATCAGGTGTGTAATTGTTATGTTTATTAATCCCTACCTTCCCATTTCTTTTAGATTTTCTATTAGTTTCTTTTTTATCCTCAACCAACTTGAGCCTATTTTTCAGCTAATCTAAAGTCATGTGTCCTATATTCACCTTACTGGCATCTTTGGATGTGCTAGCTCCTTCTTTGACAAAGTTCTTGAAAGTTGAACCATCCTTCTTATTGAGATTTTTTTTTTAAAATTACTTTCCTGTTTTAATTGATGAGCCTTCAACGGATGCTCCTTTTCTTCCTTCAACGGATAACTTTCATCATCCGTTGATTCCACATCCGTTGACAATCCATCAATTAATTCTAACTCCTTTTTGTTTTTCTTCCAGGCATCATCACAGAATGATTCAATTCCCTGAACCTTGGCAATCTGAACACTAACATCCCTAGATGTTTTCGAGGCCTTGATTACCTCTAGCTCACTCTCTAACTGTTTAGAAAGAATTTCTACTTTCTTAACAGCTTCTTCTAGTTCACTCTCAACACTCAAGCATTTAAGTTTAATCTTTTCAAGCTCAATTACCTGATCCTCTAACACGGCATTCCTATCACTTAAAAACACATTATTCTCTTTGATCCTAGTGTTTTCTTTGGCTAGTGATTTAAGGGAAACACGCAAATGATATAATTCATTGGACATATCATTTATGGCTTCATTGCATTCATTTTTAGAAAGTTGAGAGAGATCAGTAGTAATTACCTGGTTGCTTGATGAACTAGTTTCATTTTCATCAGAATTAGCCATCAGGGCTAGGTTGACATATTCCATATCATCATCTTCATTGACTCCATCTGCTGCCCAATCATCTTGAGTGAGAAAAGCTCTTTCCTTTTGTTTGAGCAAATCAAAATACTTCTTTTTGTAATCAACTTGCTCAAATTTATTCTTATCAGAGGTTGGCTTCCTACACTCACTTGCAAAGTGTCCACTAATGCCACAGTTATAACATTTGAACTTGGATTTGTCCACTATGTTTTTGTCTGGCTTAGTGAATTTTGTATTTTTCCTAAACTTCATCTTTGCAAACCTCCTGGACAGAAAAGCCAGATGTTCATCAACATCATCAGAGTCATCCTGACTAGAATTGTCTTCATCCTCAGCTACTTGCTCTTTACCCTTGCTTGATTCTAATTTGCTTGTGCCAATTTTGAGACTTGGCATTGTCTTCTCCTCATTCCTGGCTTCAATCTTCTCACTGTCAGCTACAAGTGCAACTGTTCCTCCTTTTCTCTTTCCCTTTTCCAGCAGCTCATCCTGCTCCATTTCAAGTTCATAAGTCTTCAAAATTCCATATAATCTTTCAAGTGTGAAGTTCTTATAATCTTGAGAATTTCTTAGAGAGACAGTCATAGGCTTCCATTCCTTTGGTAGATACCTCAGAAATTTTAAGTTGGAATCCTTGACTTGGTACACTCTACCATACAGCTTCAATCCATTTAACAGTTTCTGAAATCTGTTGAAGGTATCATTTAATGATTCTCCTTCTTCAAAGTGAAAATATTCATACTGTTGAATAAGAAGCTGCATCTTATTATCTCTAACCTGCTCAGTACATTCACAGATGATTTGTACAGTATCCCAAACTTCCTTTGCAGTTTGACTATTGATGACATTGTCAAACATATCTTGATCTAAGCCATTAAACAAAATGTTCATGGCTTTCTTGTCCTTGCGGATTTCCTCCATGTCTTCAATAGTCCATTCTGCTTTTGGCTTGGGAATGGACTGTCCAACAGCAACTGTTGCAGTAGCAGCTGTGGCCACTTTGTGAGGGATGTGAGGACCATTTTCAATACAGTTGATGTAGCTTTCATCTTGAGAAAGAAGATGTAAATGCATCTTCACTTTCCAGTGATGATAGTTATCTTTTTCCAGGACTGGAATCTTTATACCAATATCCTTCCTAGCAGAAGGGTTCTTCTGTGCACTCATAATGTTAGCAGAATAGATCTTTAAACTCTTCGTATGTTAAGAGCTTGCTCTGATACCAATTGTTATTCCCAGTGGAGTGACAATGAGATTTATAGAAGGGGGTTGAATGTAAATCTCAAAACTTTTTCAAGTTTTGAGCAGTTTCTAAGGCTAAGTGTTTTAGTGAGCAAATGTGTGTGAATTGCTTGAAGCTAATACAGACAGATATATATTCAAACACAAATGTAAAGAACACAAAGAACTTGAAAACTTTTCTGGTGGATTTGTTGTTCCACCAGAGATGTGTTATTTCAGAAAATCTGTGATTCAAAGAATTAAATCACAGCTGCTTCCTAGTACAAACTAGATGATTTTCTCTCTGGATTTTTCTAAACAGATCTGGAAAATTCACATCTAATTACTAGCTGCTACTTGGTTTATATATCACCAAGTTTACAAGTGAAGACAAAACTGTAAAATACAATTAAAAGGCTCTTCACATGTTTCTTCTTCATTTCTCTATCCAATGCAATTTAGGTTTAGCTGTTAATCTTTGAATACTCCCTTGTTTATACCAGAATGGAAATGCTGCATTTTCTTGATTCCTCCTGGAGGCTGCCACATTCCAGTTTGTCTCTGTCAACCCATGTGCCTCTGTCAGCTTATGAATTGTCACTATCAACTGCTATTGAACTAAGCATCCGTTGAAGCTTTCATCCGTTGATGCCTTATCCGTTGCGGCTTTATCCGTTGAAGCTTTATCCGTTGATGCATTAGCAGTTGAAGTCTTTATCCGTTGAAGCACTTATCCGTTGATGGATATTATCCGTTGAAGCTTTAGAGAAATCCGTTGAAGCTTTGTTTCTTATCCGTTGAAGGTCTTCAATATCAGTTGATACTTCTTCACTTATACAAAATTACAAGGCATGAAATATTTACAATTAGCCCTCCTATTTGCATTATCCACTAGTAGTCAACATGACTGATAATTTCCCACAACATCTAAGAATTACAACTTGAATCCAGAGAATGAAATGTGCTATAATACTAAACTTATTTCTAAGTAAAGCTACTCCTTCAACGGATAGCCAAGATGGTCTTATCCGTTGAGGCTACAAACACTAGATTTCTACTTAAGTGTTTTGTTTAACTTATCATCAAACTAATACACATATTCCTAACAATACTCATTTGATATCTTGACTGCATCAGTTTGGCAAACTTCTTACCAAGTCTGTCATTTGTAGAACCAAAGATGATATCATCAACATATATCTGAACCAGAAGTAAGTCCTTTCCATGGTTGAGGTAGAACAGTGTTTTGTCTATAGTTCCTCTGTTAAATACACTTTCCAGAAGAAACTGAGCTAAAGTCTCATACCATGCTCTAAGAGCTTGCTTAAGGCCATAAAGTACTTTATCAAGTCTGTAGACATGATTTGGATATTTAGGATCTACAAAGCCTGGAGGTTGTTCAACATACACTTCCTCCTCCAATTCTCCATTGAGAAAAGCACTTTTCACATCCATTTGAAAGAAAGTAAACTTTTTCTGAGCAGCATAAGCCAAAAATATACTTATGGCTTATAATCTTGCAACTTGTGCAAAAGTTTCATCATAATCAATTCCCTCATGTTGAGAATATCCTTTTGCAACCACCCTTACTTTATTCCTTGTAATTATGCCATCACTATCAATTTTGTTTCTGAACACCCACTTTGTACCAACAACAGATCCGTTCTTTGGTCTTGGCACTAGGGTGTAGACTTTATTTCTTTTAAATTCATTTAACTCTTCCTACATTGCTTGCACCCAATCAGCATCTTGAAGAGCTTCTTCCACTTTCTTTGGTTTAGTCTGAGAAAGAAAAGAATTGTAAAGACATTCACTTGAAGTAGCTGTTCTAGTTCTAAAACCTGCATCAGGATTTCCAATTATTAAGTCAGGTGTATGTTATTTAGTCCACTTCCTTGCAGATGGAAGGTTTTCTCTAGAACTGGATGCTCCCCCATTATCCATGCGATCTTCATCAACATTTTCTGATGCTCCCCCTGAAACTATGCTCTCTGAGTTGGATCCTTCAGAATTTATGTTTTCAGAACTATCAGTACTTGTTGAAAGCTTGGCTTCATAAATGTTACCATGCCTGTATCCTTTCAGAACAACTTTGCCTGTAGATTTACTTACAACTTCACAGTGCTCTTCAAAGAAATCCACATGATAACCTCTGTCACAAATTTGACTAACACTCAGCAGATTGTGTTTAATTCCTGAGACCAGAGCTACTTCTTTAATGATGACATTCCCAAGATTGATATTGCCATATCCCAATGTTTTTCTAATGTTGCCATCTCCATAAGAAACACTTGGGCCAGCCTTCTCCACAAAGTCTGATAGCAGGGCTTTATTTCCAGTCATATGTCCTGAACATCCATTGTCCAGAACTAGAATGTTTTTCCTGTTGCCCTGCAATCACAAAGACCACTAATGATTAGTTTTAAGAACCCATACTTGCTTGGATCCTTTGGTCTTATTAAGTTTGTTAACATTTGCAGCGGATTTAGCATCAGAGTTTATGTTAACATTTTTCTTATCAGAATTTACACTATCAGACTTTGAATCAGAACTTACACTAGAAGGAACAATGCTAACTTTCTTTAAAGAAGGTTTTATTTGATAGTAATCATAGTATAAGCTATGATATTCCTTACAAGTATAAATGGAATGCCATAAACTACCACAATGAAAACAAGGATTTTGTGGCTTATATCTGACAGACTGACTCTTAACTCCTGACTTTGAAGGTAAGGAGTTTATGTTCTTATTTTTCCTGCAAAAAGAAGCCAGATGGTTAGAACTTCCACAGTTATGACATGTTTTATTCACACCTTCCTTTCCATTCCTATTTTTCCTAGGTGATTTTACCTTGTTTGCATTCTTAACATCTTTCAGCTTATGCTTAAGCTGCTTCTTAGTCATTAAGCCTACATTTACTTTAGTTGTCTTTTCCTGTTTTAGTTTGTCAGAAGTTAATTCCTTTTTAACTTCTGATTTCTCAGTATCAGACTTTACAGCTACAAACTTAACAGGTTTTAACTTTGGCTTTTGTTTAACAACTATAGGCTTAATATCTACAGTTCCTTTATCATTCTCATCATCTCCATAACCTAAGCCCTTTTTCCAGTTTCCACTACTTAACAAATTCTGAGTTGTTCTGCCAGAGTTAGTCCAAGTCCTGATAATCTCTCTTTCCTTTTCTAACTTAGTTTTTAGAGATTCATTCATTTTAAGTACTTCATCCCTAACATAGAAAGCATCATCTTTATCTTTCTGAGTTTGATGAAACATGACTAACTCTTTTTCTAAATAATCATTCCTCTTCTTACAAGCAAGATTTTCAGAAGTTAATCTTTCACATATTAAAGTTTGATCTCTATAGCTAATGAACATGGTTTTAAGATATCTTCTCAACTCATTAATATCATCAGTATGAAAGGCATAAGTAGTTTGAGGTACCTTTAACTCAGCAGCTTCAGCACTGCTATCAATATTTGCCATATCAGCATTTGCCATCAAGGCATAGTTTTCCTCACTTTCAGAATCTGAAGTGTCTGTCCAGCTTTTCTTCTTTGTGACAAGAGCCTTGCCTTTGTCACTCTTCACTTTCTTGCAATCAAGAGATATGTGGCCTTTCTCACCACAGTTATAGTATTTGACATTGGTGTAATCTCCTCTGTCAGACTTCCCTCCTTTACCTTCAGATTTTTTGAAATTCTTCTTATCAGAACTTGCACCTTTCCTGGAAAACTTCTTTCCCTTCCTGAACTTCCTGTATGCAATCCTTGTGATTCCTTTCACCATAAGAGCACACAACTTCATCATCTCTTCATCAGCATCCATCTCAGGAGAGCTTTCAGTTTCAGAATCACCATCACTATCAGAACTTGATGACTCAGTATCAGACTTTGTGAAGAGCGCTTTACCCTTGCCTTTCCTTGAGGTAGATGCCTTGGGAGATTCTTCTTTAGCCTTAAGAGCAACTGTCCTTGTCTTTCCTCCTTTCATCTTGCTTCTTTGTTCCATCTCAAGTTCATGAGTCTTGAGCATCCCATAAATTTCATCATGAGTTGTTTCTTCAAGATTATAGTTGTCTCTTACAGTTGTTGCCTTCAAATCCCAGCTTTCAGGAAGAGTTAACAGGAATTTAAGGTTTGAATCTTCAAGATCATACTCCTTATCAACCAGTGACAAATCATTCAGGAGTTTGACAAATCTGTCATATAAATCAGTCAATGACTCATTGGGCTTTGAGTCAAAGTGTTCATACTCTTGAGTGAGTATTGTCTTCATGTTCTTCTTAATTGAATCAGTTCCCTGGCACCTTGTTTCCAAGGCATCCCATATCTCCTTTGCAGTCTTGCAGTTTATTACCCTATTTGACATTACATTATCAATGGCACTATGCAGCAAGTGTCGTACCCTAGAATCCTTAGCAATTGAAGCGATATCTTCAGCAGTGTAATCACTCTTCTCCTTTGGTACAGACTTTGTTGCTTCACCTGCAACTGCAACAGCGAGTATTGTTGGATTGTGAAGTCCTTCATTGATTCTATCAAGATATTCTGGATCTATAGCTTCCAGAAACATAGTCATCCTCACCTTACATATGGGATATTCAGATGGTCTCAATATGGGAACTCTAATAGCCTCATATCGACTATGGATTTGTATCTTTGGAGGTTCTTCAGTTTTGGTGGGCTTATTTGGAGTTTCTACTTCAGACATGATTATTTTTGGATCTTAAACTGTTTGTGTGTTAACAGATAGGCTCTGATACCACTTGTTAGGTCACACACACTGTAGAAGGGGGTTGAATACAGTGTATAGCACAATCAAATCGAATTCAAATAACACAAGTAACAGAAAACAGACTTTATTCAAAGCAATAAACTCTGTTATAATATAGAACTGTCCTCTCTCAGTGATGAACAAATATCACAAGAGCTGCTAGGGTTACAATGAATAATATACTCGATAATGATAACACTTATAGTATAAACCCTATGTCTGTGTTTATATACTACACAGTTACAAGATAATCGCTAATTGATATGGAATATAATTCTGCTTCCTAAAATATATCAATCAGATATCTTTTCTTTAAGTCCTGATATTATCTCCTGATAAATATCTCCTGAACCTTAGGTACTGATGACTTAAGTTCTGACTTCAGTATAAATGTTGATTTCAGTTAAGTACTGATTTGTCCTGTTTAAGTAAGATCTGAAAACTAAACATAAATCATATTAGTCATGACATTATCAAATATATCTAACAGGGATATACTCTAAAGAAATGAGATCGTAAAAAAATTACTGGAATATGATCTTTCTTAGGCCCTCTTGCAATATTATTAATGCAAAAAGTTTGAAAAAGGAATATTAGAACTTGGATATTCTTTAGAAGGCTCGTGCTAAATTTATTTCAAAAACATATATTTTTAAAGGGATAAAATATATATCTTTCACTCCATAAATATTTATAAATCCAAAGATATATTTTTACACTCTTACAAATTAATATTATATATAGGAATATTAATATCTAATTTTATCCCCCTCCTCATATTTTTCAAAGTAATTTTCTCTCATATCTCAAATATATTATTTATCGGAGAAAATACTTTTAAATACTTAAAAATATTTCCAACACTCTCAAAATATTTTATATTTAAGGAAATATATTCTAAGTATTTATTTTAGCCCAAACCGAGCCAACAAAATCTATCTGCTTTCATAAAAGATCGTTCATATTTTATTTGAAACCAAACCCTAATTTAATCATTTTCAATCCAAATAAAATACTTCCACTTGCTAGAAAATTTTGAAACTTAAGATTTATCACTTAAATGGTATTTTATATGCATGGTTAAAGTTTCGTAATTTTTGATAAATTTTGTCCGGGTGTGACTTTTCGGGGTGTTGACCAAGACTTTGACCGAGCGTTTGACCAAGCTACCTTTGACCAAAATTGACCAAAACTTGCAGATCATTATTTTATGATATTTAGGTAATTATCATATTTTTGGTTGTATTTAATAAAGAATTTTCAAAGTCGTTATATTTAATGGTGCTAATTACTTAATTAATTAAGTAATTAATGATTAATTGAAAAAGCTAAAACTATTATTATATAATTAATAGTTTCTGGGATTTTTCTTATTTGTCCTATATGCAATTTGCAAACAAACACACCTTATCCTCCATGTCATCAATCCACACCACTTTCTTCGTCCACCATTCATTTTAACTCAATCTCAACCACTCCCTTTACCTAATCTCTTCTATAAATAAACACCCACCCCCACCATTTTTGAACATAAGCTAAGAGCTAATTAATTGCTGGTTATTTTCAAGAAGTATTCTCTCTACACAATCTCTAAAATCCAAACCCAAATACTTCATCTCAAAAACCTTCTCTCTTACCTATATATATATAATATATTCAAGGTTTTTGATCTTCAAGCTGAGTTCCACCAACCAAGCTCCATCAACTCAAGAAAAGCTCATCCACACCACTTACTTGCCTCCCGAAGGGCTGCCCAAGTTCGACCAACAAGCCAAAATCCGGCCGAACCTTCGGCTAATTTTTTCGGCGAACTTTTCCGGTGAACTTTTTCGTTCATCTCTCAAAAGTGGTAAACCTCTTAGCTTTTGTCCGAGTCTTAACTGACAACTCTTAATATTCATATAAGAAGATTAGTACTACCTTCTCTTCATCTCTACAAGCTCTTATATAGAATAACTTAGAGTAAACAAATCCAAACAAGGATTGTTTTCTACAAATTATACACTTCTAAGCACGAAGTGATAATTTCATACAACGCTTGGTTTATATTCCTAACTAGCACATTTAGTATTTCATGGGAATTAAATTACAAAGCTAACACTTTATTCTTTAAACTTAAACGCACTTATTTTGGCCATATATAGATATATTTGTTATAATTGTTTAACAAGACTTAAGCGACTACCCTTACTAACACCTTTAGTGTTCCGTGGGAAAAACTTAAGGCTTATATTATATATATCTATATATACATATTTATTATATTTAATTTAAAGATTTAAGTAAATTCCCTTTGTAACGCCCCCAAATCCGGGGTCAGAGGATTTGGTCGTCACTATAAAACCTCAATCCAAATAAACCTGTTAAATCAAAATGCAAATGCCAGCAGAAGATATTTATCATCTATGACCCCAAACTAATCCAAGATCTTTTAAGGTTACAGTTCTAGAAACAAGATATCCAAATTCCATAAAAAAAATTCAATTTCTTTTAAAACTCTTTTCAACAATTCTCAATCTCAAAACTTAACCCGCTAGTATAACTTCGAAAAGAAGTATACTAGGCCGAACTATAAAAATAACACAACTATAATATAATATAATATAAACAACTTTACACAATAAAACTTACACTAGTCCGCATACCCTGGACCAATCACCTTCCAAAAGCTTCTTCTTTGCTTCCTCGAATTATGCAGCTAAACAGCGCAAGTTAATCCTCACTAGAGGTTAAATTTGAAAACAGGCAAGTATAAGCGAAAGAAATGCTCAGCAAGATCATTGGAATATATATAGGGTTGTTTTGATATAAAACTGACATCTGCAATAGCGCATATCATTTTAAAATCATAATTGCAGAAACAGAAAATTTATTAAAGAATCGGATAATTGTTTCTCACTGTATTCAAAACTCTTTTTGATATTTATGAGTGAAATGCTTCAACAATACTTTGAATCTTGACGAGAACAACACTCGTAAAGCAATGTTTACGGAAATATCGTAAACAACAATAACAAGAAACAATGATTATGGATTGAATCATAAACTTTATTCAAAACTCAACTCTTGATATTAATATTCATTTTGATGTCATATCAAATTAGATATCAATACGAACTTTGATGCTCACAACCTACCAGCGCTAAAATATGGAAGTCAACATCAATCATCTGCATTAATACCACCTTTGATATTTAACAACAACTTAAATATCAACATCAATCAGCAACCGAATCAAAACTGTATTCCACCTTTATTCAAAACCAAAACAGTTGATAAAACATTTCTTATAAGATTATCAAAAACAATATAATAATTTAGATTGGAATCCTCGAACGACGGTGTGTTGCCGCCGGTGATCAACCGCAGAGCAACACCGGTATGCCGAAGCATATCCAACTAAACCAATGGGGCACCCAAGGCACATATCGGCCTAATTGTATTATATCCTGTATAATACCTAAATCTCCGCTGGACTGCCGCCACGGCCTCTTACGCAACCATCCAATCTTAAAACATTTTATTGAAAGGGGTCATGATACTCGACACCCTTATAAACTTTTATTCCCCCATTCACTTAGGCAGAAATACTCGCAAAACCAACTCATTTTTCTCAAAATCCAAAACATTTATAAATCCACTAATTTGATAAGTAAAATATTTAACTATTCTGAACATAAAATATCAGAGGGTACTTGCATGAAAAGCATTTTAATTCAGCGATATGTAAAACATTTATCTATTCTGAACTAAGAATATGGAAATCAGTATTTGCATAAGAAGATTTAAAATAAATATCACTTGAACAATAAGTGATGATAGGGATACTTGCCTTTGGTCCTTTGCAATCATACACACTCATAATAACACAAATATCTCATGATGTTTTCTCAAGACGTCACCATTTTCTATTCTTAATTCTTTGATATGTCGCTAATGCGGTTACTGCGGTCTGATACGAAATCTTATCCAACTTCAGCCTTGATCCCCAACGTCTGGTTCTGTTCATCTTGAACCATCCATAACTACTGAACCACTATGCAACTCTCCTATTTTCTTTTCTATTGATTGGTCTCACGCCCTTAATGCCCGATCCTATCATAGGCAAAAAGATACTACTTTAATATCCTTCTGAAATGACTATCTTATTTCTAACCTTTCGCTATATATATATATACACACATACATATGGCACATTATATAGCACATAACAAGTAGCACACATTATAGTTTAAAACTTACTACCAACTCAAAATATTATTTAACACGAGAATGCGTAACTTATGATAATATTTCTACGGAAAATTTGGCATGACCTATTCGTAATATGGACAATACCCTGAATAACCACGCCACAAATACAACCCACAAGTCATTTCAATGTTCTTACCCAGACATATCCTATACGTGTTACAACTAACAATCATAACATGCTTTCAAATCATTGAAATCAAATAAGTCAAATAGATTTAGATACAGGGGAATTTTAGAAAATTTTGGCATGAAGTATTCGTAATTAGGACTATCCACCTGTTTTTCAATTCCACAATTTAACCTTATAACCATACTGTTGGATTTTAATCGCAGCGGAGGCATGGTAAAACACTTTTACACATACAGAATCCAAATAAAAGCATATAAATCGTGGTAAAAACATAGGGATCGATTACTAACCTTTAATAAGCGATCCAAGAGCAACGATCGGAGATCCTTAGTAGCTGCTCCTCAAACGTGAAGCACTCCACCGGTATCCACCAAGAAAACGACGTTAAGGAGGAGGAGGAGGAAGAGAGAATTAGGTTTTATAAAATTTTGGGGTTAGAATAAAAATAGGATTTATAATAGTATATTTATAGGCAAAATTTTCAGCTGAAATTTTCCCATAAATATTATTATTATTATCCCATTTATTATTCTCATTAGTAATTAAAACACCTTTTAATTATTAATCCTTTTTCTAAACACTTTAGAAATAATTCTCTCTCTTGATTTAATTTCCAAAAAATTAAATCCTTAATTAATAATATTAAGAACTTTTCTTAATTAATTTTTAATCAATTAAATCTCATTTAATCAATTATTAAATTTGCCAATTAATTATTTATTTCATAAATAAATAATTATTAGCCATTATTAATTAATTCCTCCACCTTTAAATCATTCTCTTTTTATGGTGTGACCCTGTAGGTTCAATATTAAGCCGGTAGTAGAAATAAATAATAATAAAACTATTTTATCATTATTTATATAAATTCTCTAATTTATTAAATATGATTAATTAATTAATCACATTTATTCTACATCGTGAGGGATACTTCTCAGCATATCGCGACTATCCGGATAATATGAATTCACTGCTTAGAATACCAAGAACCTATTCAGTGAATAGTTACCGTACAATAAACTCCTTCTACCCTACAATGTCACGATTAAATACAAGGTATGGATCTTGTGTCAAGCCTATCTAATTTAATCACTTGCTTACCATTTACTATGCTTAGTTCTATGCAAATTAGAAACTCCTTTCTAATTTCATTCACTCTGGCCAGAGATTCCTGAACTAGCATAAGTGGATCAGCCTTGAACATTCGCTTCCTTCACTGGAAGGGGTAGATCCTTTATTGATCATACACTATCTTCGTGTACAAATTCCTATACCCAGTAGAGCCCTAATAATTGTCCCTGGAGACTAAGAACTAAACCAAAGCATAGTTCAGTATACACAAGATGACTATGATGACCTCAAGTCTAAGGATACTTGTACAACTATCACTATGTGAACAACTGCTGACACGTGAGTGAACTCCATCAGTTGTTCAGCTGGGCGAGTCATGTTCAGTGAACTTATTCTATAATAAGCACCTACATACTAGCTATAGTGTCACCACACAAATGTCTATGAGAACAGACATCCTTCATAATGAAGCAAGCATAGTATGTACCGATCTCTGCGGATTATTAATTACCAGTTAGTAATCCTATGACCAGGAACTATTTAAGTTTAGAGTTATCATCTTTTAGGTCTCACTATTATGATCTCATCATAATCCATAAAAAGCTTTACTCTAAACTATGGTATATCTTATTTAAACACTTAAATAGATAAAGCCCGTAATAAAAACAAAACAAGTCTTTTATTAATATCAATGAAATCAAAACAGATTACACAGAAAGTTATTCCTAAATCCTAATACATGATTGGACTTAGGACATATTCTTTTCAATCTCCCACTTGTACTAAAGCCAATCACTCTGGTATCTAATACCCATCTGGTCTATATGACGATCAAAGTGACTTTCAGAAAGTAGCTTTGTGAGTGGGTCTGCTATGTTGTTATGTGTGTCAACTCTATTTCAATACAATACAAGAAATGTTACCGTGCTCCCACTAACCCTTTTGTAGACGCAAGGTTCATATACGTTTTTGATAAAATCAAACTCTTTGATTGTCTCATCAAAACGAATGTTCCATCTTTCGAGAAGCTTGCTTTAAACCACATATGGTTCGCAGTAGCTTACACACTAAGTTTTCATTTCCCTTGGAAAGAAAACCATCTGGCCATTTGCCAGATTTCATAGTCGTAGTAAGCAGCAATCGCAAGCAAAATCCGAACTGATTTTAACAGGGCTACAGGTAAAAGGTTTTATCAAAGTCAATCCATTGCCTTTGTTTGAATCCTTTTGCCAAAAGCCTGGCCTTATAGGTCTCCACCTGCCCATCTACTCTAATCATTCTTTCGTATACCGTATACATAGATTCCATTCCGGATTTCATGGCACTTTGCCATTTCTCTGAGTCAACACTACTCATAGCCTCATTATAGGTCACAGGGTCGTCATCATTAATGATCGACAACTCATTGTCATTCTTAATGACAAGGCCATATTACCTCTCAGGTTGGCGAAACACTCTCCCTGTTCTATGAATGGGCTGTTCCACAAAAGGTTGTTCAGTCAGAACAGGTGTTTCCACTTGATCCGTAGTAGTTTGTGCTTCTTGAACTTCATCAAGTTCAATTTTGCTCCCACTGTTTCCTTCAAGGGTAAACTCCTTTTCCAAGAAGGTAGCATGTCTGGAGACAAACACCCGATGATCGGTGTAAAAGTAATACCCTAAAGTCTCTTTAGGATATCCCACAAAACTACATTTTACGGATCGATATTCCAGCTTATCTGGGTCAACTTTCTTGACATAAGCTGCACATCCCCAAATCTTAACGTGTTTAAGACCCGGTTTCCTTACTTTCCATATCTCATACGGAGTTTGAGGAACAGATTTGGAGGGCACCTTATTCAGTAAATATGCTGAGGTTTCCAATGCATAACCCCATAGGAATACTTGAAGATTCTCATAGCTCATCATGGACCGAACTATGTCTAACAAAGTTCGATTTCTCCTTTCAGATACCAATCTGGAGGAGTCCACTGGGAGACTATACCATTTACTTTGAGATAATTTAGAAACACTCCATTAAAGTATTCACCACCTCGATCTGATCGAAGAGTTATAATACTATGTTTGGTTGTTTCTCCACTTCATACTTATACTCTTTGAACTTTTCAAAGGCTTCAGACTTGTGTTTCATCAAACACATATCCGAATCTAGATCTATCATCTATGAAAGTAATGAAGTATGAAAATCCACCCATGGCTTGCTTAGACATTGGTCCACATACATCTGTGTGTACCATTCCTAGCAAATTTGCAGTCCTCTCTCCATGTCTACTAAATGGAGACTGCAGTGCCACAATGAAGTGAGATTTTCATCATCCCTTTTCTTTTATTAGTTTGTTCAATCTGAAGTAAATTATGTCACATATATACGGACCATTATTTAAAACACCACGTCCATAAAGAATATTATCTCTAAGAATAGAACATTAATTATTCTCAATAATAAATGAAAATCCAGCCAAGTCTAACATGGGAATAATATTCCTCACAATCGAGGGAACAAAATAACAATTATTTAAAAACAATAGTCTTGCCCGTAGGCATATGTAAATGAAGTGATTCTACATCTTCAGCAGCAACTCTTGCTCCATTTCCCATCAGTAGAATCACCTCCTCTTCCTCAAGAGTCCTACTTCTCCTTAGTCCCTGCAACAAATTGCAGATATGAGAACCACAGGCGGTATCTAATACCCAAGTAGAAATTTGATTTAATGACATATTCACTTCTATCATGAACATACCTGAATCAGAAGCGGTAGTCTCACTACCCTTCTTCTTCTCCAATTCTGCAAGGTAAACCTTGCAGTTTCTCTTCCAGTGCCCCACCTTGTTACAGTGAAAGCAAACAACTTTGCTCTTGGGGTCTTCAGCTTTTGGTGGAACCAGCTTTTCTTCACCTACTTTCTTCTTCTTGGAAGTGTTCCTCTTCCTTTTCTTAGGATTGGAACCTTCACCAATTAGAAGAACAGAACTCTTCTTAGGGGGAAAATTCGATTCCGCAGTCTTCAACATGTTGTGGAGTTCAGGCAGGCTGACATCCAACTTATTCATATGAAAGTTTACAACAAACTGCGAGAACGAACTCGGAAGCGATTGCAAGACCAAGTCTTGGCTCAGCTCCCCATCCATAGCAAAACCAAGTTGTCCAAGACGTTCAATCAAATTGATCATCTTAAGTACATGGTCATTCACAGATGATCCCTCAGACATCCTACAACCGAACAACTCCTTCGATATCTCATATCGAGCTGTCCTCCCCGCCACATCATACAACTCTTGTAGATGCATGAGGATAGTGTGAGCATCCATATGCTCATGTTGCTTCTGTAGCTCAATGTTCATGGAAGCTAGCATGATGCATTGAGCAACATTTGCATCATCTATCCACTTACGATACACAACATGTTCATCATTATGCGCATCGCTAGCAGGTTCAGTAGGCTTAGGTGAGTCAATCACGTATTCCAGCTTCTCAATCCTGAGAACAATTCTCAAGTTTCGAAGCCAGTCAGCATAATTAGGACCAGTCAACTTGTGAGCATCTAGTATGCTCCTGAGTGATAGTGCAGAAGACATAACGTACAAAGTAAATCTGTAAATGATAAACACATAACAACACTTAGCAAATATTCGATTTCATTTCAAAACACTATATGAATCGGGTCTTTATTCATAAGTGGCTCCCACTATTTTATCTAATTTATTCAACCCCTACGTGAAAAATTAAGCATTCATAATGCTAGTGGGAATAGGGATCCTACATTCCATTACACAACCCCGGCTGTAGCACGAACCGCCATGTAATGTTCAATAGGCAGACAACTCTTGTCAATTACATCTTATGTTATTCCCTAATCAAACTTTAGCCTCTTGAATAATTGAGTCTCAGCTGTGGCATGACAAACTCAATATTCTAAGTCAAGTCTAACCCAACATTCCGTACAGTTGAATCAGTCCCCAAAGGCCCACGGCTGTGGCACGTACCGACCTTTAGATTCTTATTCAATGTACACATCTCTATGTAATAGACAAGTATTTCTTATTTTGAAATCAAAGCCCTCGGCTGTAGCACGAACCGACAATGATTCAAAAATAAGAACTACTTTCCTATCATGTTGGAAGGCTTTGACCGACAGAAGCCCGTTGTGTCATTGGCCAATTACTACTTGATATTATTTAATTTTAGAGGGATTATATTACGTTACAATCATAATCATATTACAAAGAGATTCTTCCTTTTAAATTAAATATTTCAAATCAATAATCAATAATCAGATGATTCCCAGATCGGGTGGAGCATTGTCAAGAGGCGTCACTTAATAACCCTTTCTTACAGATAAAAATCTGTTGTTGACAGAATCATCCTTTCTCTCATATCGAAAATTCATATTCAATTACGTGTTTCATAAACACAAGAATCTCATGATTGTATTCATAATATTATTCTTAAGGTTATGAAACAATTTCACTATACTAGGTTGTCTAACAAACGCCTTATGTTCATTTAAGTTCACCTAAATCTATCATCGCATGATAAACTAAGCATATATCACATAAATCAACATGAATAAACATCGAGGTAGGCATGTTACATCATCTAGCATATTGGTCTAAGCATTATACATCTCTATGTATCACATGAAGCATTTAAAAGCAATTAAAACAGTTAAAAACAGCTTTAAAACACTTTCGGAAATATAAACAGTTCAAAAGCTTAATATAAACTAAAATTTGATCACTCCATTAGATCCGTCTCAGAAAAACGAATCCAACGATATATTGCACGCCCAAAACGGAGTTACGAAACTCCCAAAAATCAAATTTAATGTGGACAGTCGGGCTGTAACGCATTACAGGAACGCGTTACAAGCCCTGTAACGCATTCCGGTGATGCGTTACAACCCTTTTAAGCCATTAAAAGGTGTAACGCATTTCGTGAATGCGCCACAGGGTGTAACGCATTCCCGGAATGCGCGACACCCCCCCCCCCCCCACGCGCGCGTGCGGCACACGCGCCTGCAGCAGCCGCCTGACAGCCTTTCTCGAACAGCGTACCGCCGTCCTAACTTCTCTTTCTCCGTGCAAACACAGACAGCCACAACCGATGCAGATAACAGATGTACAAATATATATGCATACTTACAATATCATATATATATATATATCTTTATTTAATTACGAATTTAATTGCAAGATCTTCAAAAATTCATAATAAAAAATCTATACATCATAAAATTATGAAAAAAATACCCAGACGATCTACAACACTTGTAGAACCCAGATCAATATTCAAAATTATTCTGAGAAACGATTTCTCATCAGACAAAATTAATCCATGATATAACTTGTAAAAATCATAATTAATTCATACAAGCACATAAAATTCTGAAATTTTTACCACAGATCCATATGCATACAACCTAAGCTCTGATACCATTGTTGGATTTAAATCGCAGTGGAGGCATGGTAAAATACTTTTAAACATACAGAATCCAAATAAAAGCATATAAATCGTGGTAAAAACATAGGGATCGATTACTAACCTTTAATAAGCGATCCAAGAGCAACGATTGGAGATCCTTAGCAGCTGCTCCTCAAACGTGAAGCACTCCACCGGTATCCACCAAGAAAACGACGTTAAGGAGGAGGAGGAGGAGGAGAGAATTAGGTTTTATAAAATTTTGGGGTTAGAATAAAAATAGGGTTTATAATAGTATATTTATAGGCAAAATTTTCAGCTGAAATTTTCCCATAAATATTATTATTATTATCCCATTTATTATTCTCATTAATAATTAAAACACCTTTTAATTATTAATCCTTTTTCTAAACACTTTAGAAATAATTCTCTCTCTTGATTTAATTTCCAAAAAATTAAATCCTTAATTAATAATATTAAGAACTTTTCTTAATTAATTTTTAATCAATTAAATCTCATTTAATCAATTATTAAATTTTCCAATTAATTATTTATTTCACAAATAAATAATTATTAGCCATTATTAATTAATTCCTCCACCTTTAAATCATTCTCTTTTTATTGTGTGACCCTGTAGGTTCAATATTAAGCCGGTAGTAGAAATAAATAATAATAAAACTATTTTATCATTATTTATATAAATTCTCTAATTTATTAAATATGATTAATTAATTAATCACATTTATTCTACATCGTGAGGGATACTTCTCAGCATATCGCGACTATCCGGATAATATGAATTTACTGCTTAGAATACCAAGAACCTATTCAGTGAATAGTTACCGTACAATAAACTCCTTCTACCCTACAATGCCACGATTAAATACAAGGCATGGATCTCGTGTCAAGCCTATCTAATTTAATCACTTGCTTACCATTTACTATGCTTAGTTCTATGCAAATTAGAAACTCCTTTCTAATTTCATTCACTCTGGCCAGAGATTCCTGAACTAGCATAAGTGGATCAGCCTTGAACATTCGCTTCCTTCACTGGAAGGGGTAGATCCTTTATTGATCATACACTATCTTCGTGTACAAATTCCTATACACAGTACAACCCTAATAATTGTCCCTGGAGACTAAGAACTAAACCAAAGTATAGTTCAGTGTACACAAGATGACTATGATGACCTCAAGTCTAAGGATACTTGTACAACTATCACTATGTGAACAACTGCTGACACGTGAGTGAACTCCATCAGTTGTTCAGCTGGGCGAGTCATGTTCAGTGAACTTAATCTATAATAAGCACCTACATACTAGCTATAGTGTCAACACACAAATGTCTATGAGAACATACATCCTTCATAATGAAGCAAGCATAGTATGTACCGATCTCTACGGATTATTAATTACCAGTTAGTAATCCTACGACCAGGAACTATTTAAGTTTAGAGTTATCATCTTTTAGGTCTCACTATTATGATCTCATCATAATCCATAAAAAGCTTTACTCTAAACTATGGTATATCTTAAATTTGTTATCCACACATTTGTTATCATAAATTTTTCATCAAAACAAGTCATTATCAATCATGGCATCCCATAACCATTAACAAAAGTTGCACACCCAAAATATCTTACATATAGACTATTAAAATTTAAAGTTTAAACAAATCAGTCCCAAAGAATACTAATTTACTCCATTATAATCAACTCAAATGAAACATCATAAAACATGAAAGTTGTAGATACTTCTGAGATCTTTCTAAAATGGTAGACTCATTAAAAACGGATAAATAATGAATTCAGAAATTGAATAAATGTGGGCTGCCTGAATAGAGTCAGGCCCTGATCACATAAGTAATTTGACATTTTAGACCTCTAAATCAAAGAATATGACTCTGAGTTATGAACACAAAATGTATTGTTTGAAAAGATCTTTCCAGAATGGTATTGTTCAAATTTTTTTGATAAATATTCAATTTACTATAAAATTTCAAAATCTGCCTGCTACTTTCGAAAACATTCTGCTAGGTTACAAAGAACTGCAGAAATCACTTACTTATGAACTGAATTTCGAAAAATTTAAAGCCCAAGAGTTATAGATAATTGAATTATCTTTCTAGAGATTATAAAATCATGATAATCCGATTAATATTGAATTTTATAGAAATTTAGCAAGAAAACAGATCCTAAGACCTTAAAAAAATTCAAACCTAAACAAGTTTAATACCATTCGAATTCTTGTACCAAATTCTAACATGATTCTAGAAATGCTTCAAACAACAATTACTCCCCATTTTAGTTGTTTAAATTAGATTCAATCATCAACACCAAGCCTAACCCTTTTTAACTTAAACTCGAACTCCAAACCTTAAGATTCAATTTCATGGAATCATCAAACCTAGAATTATCAATTATCTAATGCTTCTAACAACTAAATTAGCACTCCATTTAGTAATTAGAACAATTTAGACTATATACTCCTACTCAGAAATAATAAATAAGCAACATGTAACCATAAAATAGATATGAAATTGATTTCTAAGAAAGATACTATCATAACAAGCATGGTGATGCTACTATCATTCTCAAATCAAAGCTAAAACACCAACCCAATCTTCTTCACTCCATAAACACACACACGTACACCGCATAACATATATATACATACACTCGCACACACACACATACACACATAAGCATAATCGCAGAAACAGAGCTGAAGAAGAAGGGAAAAACAAGGAAAACGAGAAGAAAAGAGAGAAAGGGAAAAGAGAAAGGGTACGGGTCGGGCGGAAGAACGGAGCAGGAGAAATGGAGGTGTGGCGGCCGGCGGAGAGGCGGCGAACAGAGAGAAAGAAAAAGAGAGATGGCGAGGGAGAGCCGGGAGAGAAGAGAGAGATGTGAGGGAGAGAGATTGAGAGAAAAGAGAGAGCGAAGAGAGAGAGAGAGAGAGAGAGAGAGAGAGAGAGAGAGAGAGAGTAAACAGGTGAGAGAGAGGAATAAAAAATATGTTGTATAAACTGAATTCATAAGCTGCTGCCATGTTTACAGAAATGCAAGACACGTGGCTTGTTTTTGGGTTCGGTTCCGGTTTAATTCAAAATAACGGAACAAAACTACGGGTAACGGTTCACTGGAAAAATATGGAAATAATTTTAAAAAAAATCATAAAATAATTAATTATATAAGATATAAAATTCTCGTGATTTTTGAATCATTTTTGAAATTTATAAAAATACCCCACATTAATTCACACAAAAGATCAATTAAAATGAAATAATTACCGAAATATTATTTTCTGAATTTTATAAATCTTTATAAATATTTAGTGAAATTATAAAGAAATAAAAATAATTTTATTGGCACTTGACAATTTTATAGAATTTAATCACATAAACTCCTTATTAAAAGTAGAAAATAATAACACGGCTCAACTAACTAATAGAAATAAAAAAATACACCGACTTTTAAAAATATATAATCACATCACATCCAGATAATATTGAGCACATAATAGTCAGAAAATAATTTTATTTATTTATTTAAATAATTACAGAAATTACAGATCGTTACAGCCTATATTTTTATGACTTGTAATTATTTTATTAGAGAATTTACAAGATTTACCATCTTAAAAGACGGTAAGACTTTAGAAATCACTAAAATTATTGGAGCCCAAATAAAATAAACTTGCATTTTTAAAACGTTTCTAAATACTGAAGAAATATTATGAAAGAGATTTCATGATTTTAAACGACTCCAAAAATTTTATATGATTTTTGGAAGATTAAAAATGCACTTTAAAAATACTTTTAATGCTCTAAAAGTACAAATAAAATTCTAAAAGCATATACGACACATAACAATCATCATATAATCAAATAAACATGATTTCACACATATCTTAACTTCACAAAAATATATCCCTCACATAATTCACATAATTCACATAATTCTCATTTAATGACTGATTAAATATTTTTATAATAATAATAAACAGATTTTGAAAAGTCCTAGTCATTACAATCTACCCTCCTTAAATGGATTCCGTCCTCGGAATCATAAAAAGAAGGAGGACGCATAATCTATCTAATCCACAGAACAAATATACTCACATACAGACCATATACCTTATCAGAAAACACACACCATATTCAATTAAAGCCAACAATGATATTTAGAAGCTCATATAATAAAGATTTGGGATATTACACCCTTACCATCACCTCTAGTGTTTCGTGGGAAGATCTTAAATCTTTTAAGTAAATATAAGTATATATATAATCGTATAAGAATTAAGCGATTTTCCTTACTAGCATCTTCAGTATTTCGTGGAAAAAACTTAAAGCTTATATTGTATTATATATATACACATATAAATTGTGCTAATATAATTTAAACTCCGCTCTTATATATTGTGATATACTGTGTTTAAATTACGCACCTTTTATTCTCTCGGCCAAATATTTTATAAGTGTAAATAGTTAAAGAATAAGTGTAACGTTCTCGATTTATAAAAGTCTACACACGACTATATTAAATGAGAAATTATTTTATCAAAGATCTGAAAGCTATAACGCTTCACCAAGGACTTGATATATTTATTCAGAAATAAGATATATTATTCAAAACGAAGTAATACCAAGTATACTCTAACATTCATTTAATCTAAAAAAAGTATACATTAATATTCTTTTAAGAATATTTCTACGCCATCCGGTCTAGTTAAATATATTCCTAGTCCAAACTGTTTTTATCTATAACGGGTATTGTTTCATAGATATTGTCTTCTTCGTTTTACAGTGAGGTGAAGTATAGTGAGGTGATTCTCGTTCTAAGACTCAAGTCTTAGACGTATTAACGGGGAGTTAGTAGTCTTCGCACCGTGAGGAAGAGGAAAGACCCAAGACCAACTACTAAGATCCAAGACCGGAAAAAGCTTAGAAGGACAAAGACTACACCAAGGGTTCTACATCAACTTTGAAGAAATAACAGGGTGTTATTGTCTAAGATAGGTTGTGTAGGTTTGCACATTTATTTTGAGGTGGTAACCCGGAGTTACGCACCAAGACAAATATTTGTGGGCTTGTAAAGGCTTATCCGCCTACGTAAGGAGCAAGGTTATTTTAAGGGAAAAACTCGGGTCCCGGAGAGGAGCTCGGGGACTGGACGTAGGGGTGAGCGAATCTATCAGAGGTTGTGCCACGAACCAGGATAAATCTCTCGTGTGGTATTTTCTTTTTTGTCTTTTATTTACGCATATATAATCTGCATCGGTAAAATATTTAAAACTGGATAAATATTTTTAAAAAGTCATAATAATTTTTAATTGGTAATTAAGTTATTCAACCCCCCCCCCCCTTCTAGCTTAAAATAGCCCTTTTACGGGACCTAACAGGTCAGAGAGATTGGCCATAGCATTGAGTTCACTAACGCTCGGGAGATGTTAATAACCAAGCTAAGAAAAGAATGGAATTTCTACTTTGATAGTAAAAGCATAGCTTTTCTGAATAAGGTATCTAATTTTAATGCCCTTCCATTATCTTCACTACAGATAGGTTACTCATTGATATATGGTCATGCTTTTGATTATGGTAATAGTATTATACAATTCTTGATAGCTATATTTAATGATAAAGCTGGTGGTGTAGGTTACACTAGGTTCTTATAATTGATTTTTACATATCTTTTTCCTGATGAAAGTTTTGAAATAGATGAATTGTTGATGATCTTTCAAATCAATTTTAAATCTCTGATTGATTTAGCAAAAATGAAAGATACTTTCAGAAGAGATACAGTTCTACCAAGGGAATTATGGGTGTTTTGTTTAACAAAATGCCTCAAAAATATAGTTCTCCAAATCTTGACATTATAGAACAAGACATATCCAATCCTATCCCAGACCCAAGTGTTTCTCTTATAACTACCAAATCTAGAAAGAATATCCCCTATAGTTCTTCTCAAAAGGAATTAGTTGTAAAATCAAAATCAATAGCTATGACTGATGTGTCTCAGAGACAATCAGGTTCAAAGATTGGTTCACTCTCTCCTAAATTATTAGAGAAACAAGGTGGAGGAAGGCATGAAAATGTACCATCTTTGACAAGCATCAAGGAGACTAAATATGGAAAAAAAGGAAGACTACATCTTGTGTTATGCTAGTAGATGAGCCATCAGATACTGATAGTGATGACTCAATTATTTTAAGCTACATGTTAGACCAGTGGAGGTTACTTGTGCTAGTATAGAGGAAGCAAGAGCTAAAATTGTAGCAGCTAGTCATGTGCAAAAGAAAAGAATAGTAGTTAAAGCAATTGACAAGAACTAGGCTAAGAAACACCAAGCTGGGTTGAAAGTATTAGCTCAAGTTGCTCTAGGTCATAAAAATGCAAATCCTGACAAGTTTTCATCAGTTTTTGCACTCGCAAAGTCAGATCCTGACAAAACTAAACGAAAGGCTACATACGACACACTATATGTCAAAAAGCAGTTCAAGCAGCAGTATCCACAGAAGGGGTACAATGCACAAGAACCATTTTATTAATGTGATGATGCAACTATTTTTTTCCCTGCTACACAAGAACCACCTACTCAAAGTGTATGTGCAAGCACTGAAATTCAACAGACTATTCCTGACACTGCTCAAGGGAGTCATATTTTTGTGGATGCTGATATTCAGAAGATAGTACAAGCAAATTTTTTATGAGGCAACTAAGCCTTCTAAGTCAAATCTTGATTTAAAGCTCAAAGGAAAAGTTCCTAATCCTATTGCTGATGTTCCTGAGACATTTTTTGATGATGATAATGATTTTGGAGATTCAAATGATAATGAAAATCCTAATGATGCTGCTCTGAAAGATGGAATAGAGGCATCTAAATTGTCTACTTTTGGCTCATCATCTGGTCATGCTCCTGTTCTTAATGTTCATAGAAATCATGAATGGAATCATTCTTGGAGATTACCAAGTAAGAAGATTTCTTTGGAAACTGCTCAGACTCTGGCTGATCATGATGTTCATTTGGTTTCTAATCATGATATGAAAGCCTCTATCAAGACCACAACAGTTTTAGTCAAAGGCTTGCATTTTTTTGTCTCTACACTTATGCAAGATAATGTTGATCTTAGAGAAGAACTTTTTAACATTTTTGTGACTATTAAAGGTACAAATAAACACAATGGCTTGATAAAGAGGATGTTTAGCATGGAAGCTAAACATGATCATATGTCTGAAAAACTGAAGCTGGTCAGAATGCTACAAATTCTAAGTTGGATGTTATTCTCTCTCTTCTACAAAGTCTAGATTCCAAAAAAGGGGAGATAGTACTGAAGATAAAATGTCAACTTGAATCAGTTTTGAGCGAAAATGCCAATCTTGATGATGATGGTGATAAGAAAGCAAAGAAGACCTTTGATGCTGTGATAGTTCAAACCAGATATGAAATTCAAAATCAAACTACACAGTTAACTCAAGTCTCTAAGGATGGATCACATGGATCTAAAAGCTGCTCTTGTTACTCCAAGTTCAATTCCTGTCAACAAAGTTATAAATTCTGATTCTGTTCTTGACACTGCCAGAGTAATAATTATTCCTAATTCTGTTAAAATTGAAAAAGAAGAATTTTATTTCAGATGGATTTACAGAATCTTTCTGCTTATGTTGAAGCCTTTAATGTTGAAAACTTCAAGGAAGAAGAAATAGTTTTTGACAGAGAAGAAAGGGCTCAGGAAGGTAATATCAAAATTAATGTTGACAAAGTAAATCAAGCATACGGAAACATGCTTAGAAGTTCTGAAAGGAATAGATGGAAGAGTACATATATGAAGATGTTATATGAAAGAGCATAGAGGAAAGCTCAAGTATTTCCAAAGATCAAGAATAAATACAAATGGAGAAAAATTGATGATCTTATTTGTAATGATGAAATGAGCTTTATTCCTGGAGGTATAAGGATAGATGGTTAACCTGGTTCTAATACCATGGGAGATAAAAAGTCTTGGTTAGTAAAAGCCAAGAATCTCAAGTTGATTGAACCATTCACAAGAGCTGGAATAAGACATTATGAAGTTAAAATTGTCAATTTAAAATTGTTAAACTTCATTCTTGCTGTTAGTCCTGGTCAGGAAGTTACTACTGATCACTTGGACATACTTGAAGCTGTGAAGATTATACTTGACAAACATGATGGTTCAGAATCCAAGCAGAAGATCTTACTCTTATTGTAAAATGATCAAGTTCAAGTTCTTTCACTTGATGAACTGATGATCATGTCAACAAAGGAACTGAAATATATTCAATATTTGCTAAGAGTTGAAGATGAAACCTCAGGAGAATGGTCAAATATGATTCCTGCAAATATCAGAAAAAGGATACTGGATAATGGTGCACATTACTTTGGATCATAAATTCCTACATACATAAATTTTAAAGGGCAAGAAGTCAACATGAAGAAAGGAAGAGCTGTCATTAAAAATGTTGTTACTCAGAGGCATATAATCATGAATCCTGATGGAAAAAGAACTTGTTATGTGTCACTAGAAGAAATGATGACAGAAAGAGCTCAAATAAGAAATCTAAGAGCTACTATCTATCAGTTGTCTGATAAAACTGAGTATGAGAAGAATTTGAAGATCAAGCTAGAAGATATTCTGTTGAAAAAGATTGATGACGAAGTTAAAGGTTTTGTTCCGAGATACTGCAGAGTTTATCAAGAAATATCAAGATCAAAGTCTGAAATAAAGTATGCTTTACTCTCCATATTTTTTCTATCTAGTTTTTGGCACTAGACAATTCTATTAGAATTTATGCTTATACTGCAAAGCATAAATTGGGGAGATTGTTGAAAATTGGCTAAGTCAAGAATTAGGATATGTCTAAAAATCAGGATATGATAAACCGTCAGGATATGATTATCCTTTGAAAGCTTCAATATCATCCATTGATAATCTATTCAGTCATCCATGGATACTTACATATGAACATCCGTTGAAGCTCTAACATATATCCGTTGATCAGCTTATCCATTGATAATGACTTGAGTGACAAGTCAGGGCCGCGAGATAAATCAAAATGTGATGATTTATAGGATCGTAGTTGATTTATATATGTATAGAAGTAGTAGAGTTATATTGTAACATATCTTGTAATTGATAGAGATTGATTGTAGTTGTGTAGTATATAAACACATAATATGTTATCACTTTAGTGTGTGCACAACTCGAGTATTCTATAACCTAGAAGCTCTTAAAAATATTGTTCTTGAGAGAGTTTTGTAACAGTTTATTAAAGATCAATATAAATTGTTATTTGATTTGTATGTGCTTACTTTACTTCCTTGTTAGATCGATTAGTTAAGTAATTGTATCCAACCCCCTTAAACAATTACTTTACTGGGCACCAATTTTAAAGATGGAGAATCGGGAATTAATATGTGTATCATATCCACATCCAGAGAATTAGTTGGAGAGTTTTGTGTATGTGGTGTTTCAATTATGAGAGAATTTGGTTGTGACTCCACATTTATTGGAGCCACATCATACTGACTTTGAGATGGTGTTGTAACTGAGTCTTTGACTTCAGTTGGCACTGTGTGTATGCCTACTCCCGCAAGGTTTTCAACTTCTTCTTTCTAATATAAGTTTGAGTTTAGTCTTTGGTGACCCTACCCCTTTTGTTCTGTGCTCTTGGAGAAGAGCTTATTTCAACAATCTCATTCTTTTGGGAGGATGCAACTGGTAATGTGCTAATTTCCTTATTAGGCATCATAGCCTTTTGGGAGACTATGGAGTGGCTTGGCTAGGACACACTAACCTCTCTCACCTTATTCATAGGGTTTATTTGATTTTGACCATGTCCCTTACCTTGCTCACTAACCTTCACACTCCCCTTAGGTGTTATGGTAGTTTTTAAAACAAGTTTCTTTTGGGAGAAACTAGAATGTGGCTTCTTTAATCTAGGTTTAAAATATTTTGGTTTAGTAGATTGGGTAGGCATCTGTTTGGTGATAGTCACAGATGCCCTAGCCACAGTTGAACTCAAAGAAATAGTAGGTTGGGAAGAGTTAAAGACATGAAAATTTACCTCACTTACCTGAGGTGCCTCCATGATTGGCATGTAGTGAAGAGGCACTTCATCATTGAGATTTGTTCATGCATAAATCAGCAAGCACTCTCTTTTGTTTGACTCAACAAGCAAGCTTGTTGTTTGGGTTCTCAATTAAAAGATCTTTAGATACGTGATTAGCTAGCATGATAAGAAACCTAGCATAATACACATTCTTTGGTCTTTTATTAATATCTCCTAACTTATACCCTAACCCCGGCATGACATAATTGCTAAAATTAAAATACTTGTCATTTAAGAGCATGTATAATATATTAAGCATGGAAGAAGTAATTGCATCAAAATTACTTATTTTTCCAGAAAATACTTTTATGAAAGAATCACATAGAAAGCTCCATTCTTTTCTAAGGCTCTCTCTTCTGATTCCACCTAAATTAGCAAAATAAAGATAGTAACCCATAAACTTAGAATGTTACTCACAATAATGTATGTGTGTGGAACAGATGTGTTATTTTCAGGAAATTTAAAATAAGCTTGAACTTCATCATAGTTAACACAGAAATCATTACCTTTTAAACTGAAGGCAATGGTCATGTCTGTAGAGTTGAAAACAGCTGTGGTCCAAACTTGCTCCACAACTTCGCTGTAAATCATAGGAGACTCGAGCATAGAGTACTTCAACTTTTAGTTGCTAATGAAGTTCATCATCTTGTTAAAGTCTTCAAAAGAAACAATATTATCCACAAGTGCTACTAAGTTGTTTTTCTTGTATATGAACCCAGATTGAGTCATGATTTTGACTACTGGTGCCATTTTTGCTTAATATGCAGTTACAGGGAGAAAGTGGTTTTTGGAGATGAAGAAAGTGAAATTTTCTTTGTAAATCCAGAGAAAGATAAAAGTGAAATACATAAATGGAAGGGGCTCTTATACTTTCTCATAAAAATATAGACAAATAATTAAAAGTATAATAAAGTATCCAATAATAATTGCCAAAAATAATCGTTTAAAATTAAAGCAGACAATAAAAATTCTAAAATTTATCCATCGACATATACATACACATTATAAGTAAATACGATGGATAGGGTTTAGACTTAACGGCTATAATTGGAGCAATTCGATGGATACATAATGTACATTATCCATCAAGGGATAAATTACCCAGAAATATGTTTGATTTTCAACGGATAATGAAATTCAACAGATAATTATCCTCAACTGATAATGAACATCTGTCGAGAGATTAATTTTGACTTATCCAAAATTTCATCTTTTCAGGAAAAATCAAATTTATTTCTGGCTGCATTTCAAATTACATGGACATCAAAATGAATTAAGAATAATAAGCATACCTAAGTCACTTACCAACCTAGTAAAAATTGATTCATTAAGTGGCTTGGTAAAGATGTCTACAAGTTGTTCCTCACTTGGAACAAAATGAAGTTCCACAGTACCATTCATAACATGCTCTCTTATGAAGTGGTATTTGATGTCGATGTGTTTTGTCGTTGACTGTTGCACGTGATTTTCAGTAATGACAATGGCACTTGTGTTATCATAGAAAATAGGAATCTTGTCCACATGTAGAACATAATCCAATAGTTGATTTCTCATTCATTGAATATGTGCACAAAAGCTACCAGCAACAATATATTCAGCCTCAGCTGTGAAAGTAGAAGCTGAATTCTGTTTCTTACTAAACTAGGACACGTGCTTGTTTCCTAGAAACTGACATGTGCTATTTGTGGTTTTCCTATCCATTTTGCACCCTGCATAATCTGCATCTGAATAACCAATTAGATCAAATCCAGAATCTCTAAGGTACCAAATGCCAAGTTTTGGTGTACATTTAAGATATCTAAAAATTGTCTTAATAACTACTAAATGAGATTCGCTAAGATCATCCTGAAATCTAGCACAAAGACAAGTAGCAAACATTATATCCGGTCTACTGACTGTTAAATCTAAAAGTGAGCCAACCATGCCTCTATAGGTTGAAATGTCCACAGACTTTTTAGTAGTGTTCAATTCAAGCTTAGTAGCAGTGGTCATGGGAGTTTTTACAGATGTGTAATCCATTAAGTCAAACATCTTTAAAAGATCATGAATATATTTAGTTTGACTAATGAATATTCCATCACTAACTTGCTTAACTTGTAAACCAAGAAAGTAATTTAGTTCTCTCATCATGCTCATTTTATATTTACTTTGCATCAGTTTGGCAAACGTTTTACAAAGTTTCTCATCTATAGAGCAAAATATAATATCATCCACATAAATCTAAACAAGTATACTAGAGAAATTAAAATTTCTAAGGAAAAGAGTTTTATCAACAGTACCTCTTGTGAAATAAATTTCTAAAAAGAACTTTGACAAAATACCATACCAGGCTCTAGGTGCTTGCTTCAATCCATAAAGTGCTTCCAAAATATAATAGACATATTCTGGAAAATTTGGGTCTTCAAAACGAGGAGGCTGACTGACATAGACTTCCTATTCCAAATCTCCATTAAGAAAGGCACTCTTTACATCCATTTGATGGATATTGAAATTGGCATAGGCTGCATAGGCTAGAAAAATTATGATGGCTTCAAGTCTTGCAACCGGAGCAAATATCTCATCAAAATCTATTCAATCTTGTTGACAGTAGACTTAGCAATCAATCTAGCTTTATTCCTTATGTGTAATATCCGGGATATAACGTGTAATTATTTTTACTATTAAATAATTAATATGTGTGTTCAGTACCTCTTCTGTGAGTTAATTGTTAAGTGATATATGTACTTGAATATTCAAAAATAATATTAATTGAGTATTTTAATTTTTATATGTCCCAAATAAAATATAGATAATTGTTATATCTTCCTAATTATTTTTATGTGAATTTATAGATTTATAAGAATCATATGAAATTTTTAAAATCTTTTTCCGAATAATTAAAATCTATTTTATAAAAACGGGAACCAACCGACGTCAACCGTTGTTACGTTTTTGGAACCCGAAACTCTTCCGAGAACTCCTTCCTAACCTAATTGTAATATTCCGAGCATTTTCCATGTTTCGACTTTTTCGATCCGGCGTACGGTTTGTTCTGCGCGGGTCCCGGCACAACATTTTCGATACAATATTCGTTTCGGTAAATTAATAAAACCCGTATTTTCGATAAACGGGAGCTTTTATTTAAACTATCCCAATTATCACTTCGTAGTACGTGTAACTGGGTGCTGAGACCAAGACCGCAGTACAAGTTGTACTGATTTGGATAATTATCCCGAAAACCGATACCGTTTGGATCAGTTTTTATAAATAAACGTACCATTTTATATCCGGAATGATCCAACGGGATACTAATTTTCCGTAATTATAAATAGCCTTTTTCCGTATTTTATTTCGTATCAAAATCAATTGCAGACAGATAAATATATAATTTTACAGAGAAAAATCATATATTCATAAACCTTTCTGAGAATCAAACCAACTTTTGAAGGTGTTAGTGATCTTTGTTTGAAAAGCTCGAGTACTGGATTTGAAGGTCTTGAGAAGCTCTATCAGAATCTGTAATCCATACACCTGCAGAATCAAAGGTTGAATTTCTAAAAATTTAATTATTTTCGAATTTATTTTATTAAAAATATGAATTTTTGTTCGGATGATTTTTTGTATGATTTGATGATTGCATGTTGTAGAGCTTGTTTTCCTGATGATTTTCATATGTCATACGTCTGATTTGGAGTTCAATAACATGTTCAAATTTGAGTTTGATTTTCGAATTTTAAAATTAGGGTTTATAACACGTATGAATGTTCTTAATTGAAATTTGGGGGTTTCGTATTCTGTGATAGATTGATGTTGTATTATAGTGGGTTGTGTTCTCTGTGAAATTTGCAATCCAGTCGTATAAGTTTCATGAACCAACGAGGTCTGTAGAGAAGGGAGTTGTGTTTTGAAGTTTTCCGATGTTCGCCGGAAACTGGAAAATTTCACGGCCAAATTCCGGCCAACTCAGGGATTGTTAGGTTGTTTTGATTGCATGGTTGTGTTCCTGGTGTTGTGTAGATGTGATCTGGAGCTTGTGGCAAGGTGAGGAGGCCGGAATCGTGCTCTCCGGCCACCCCTGTATTTTCCGGCGACTGACTGTAAAAATTGCAGTTTGGTCCCTGAACTTTTGAAAACGATGCAGTTTGGTCCCTGTAGTTTCCAGACTTTGCAAAAATAGGATTCCTGTTTTAAAAATGTTTAAAAATCATATTTCCCATTTATTTTTATTATAAAAATTCGTTTTTAATTTCTGAAAATTCTAAAAATTATTATTTTAATTTCGAAAATTATTTTTAATTCACAAATAAATCTGAATTAATTATTTAATTAATTTCAGTTAATTTTTAATTGATTAATTAGTCAATTAATTCGAAAATTAATTGATTAATTGATTTAATTAATTATTAATTGATTTTTAATTAATTATTTAATTAGATTTAATTATTAAAAATGATTTAAAAATTCTGAAAAATAGTTTTGAGCTTTAAAATATTATTCTAAATTATTTTCAAGGCTCGATAATTATTCTAAAATTGTTTCGGAGCCAGAATTGGCCAACCGAACCCTGTTTATTAACCCGAAATTGATCCAACGACCCATTTTAATTCCGAAAAATGTTTTAAAAATTATTTTAAAATACCAGAAAGCCTATTTATGACCGAGACCTCTTTATAAATGATATGTCTTTGATTACGTGATGTATTATGTGTTATACGTGACTGGGTGTTTGACTATCGGTCTGTATACTCGACATTTACTTGGTTATTGCATAGATTTCAATCCGTTAATCGGATTTGGGTAAAACGAAGGGTAGATAGAAGTGTGCGTTGAATAGAATCTTGTGAGTCGATAATTGATAGATGCTTATGATATGTGAGCAGAAGAGGCAAGGCGTAGGAAAGGAAAATAGATAGTTGAGGAGTAAGACGATTGTGATTGGAAGCGAGTACAGAGTAGTAAGCTAATTCCAGGCAAGTGTTCTGAACTTTCTCGAAATATTGTAATTCTTGATAGTCTTGTTGACCTTGCAAGTGCTTTGAAGCACGGAAACCGAAACCCTGATTTCAGTTATTGTTCTTGAGCCATGAACCATATTCTTTTTAAACCCTTGATTATTGTAAACCCAAACTTGAACCTCAAGTATACGATACTATTCCATAAATACATGCAAACAAAATCCCAAACACTGAACTGAATTACTTGTACATTCAACCATTGTATCCTATGCTTTGAAAGCCCAAATCTTTGAAACCCTGAAATATTGATTCTTTTGTTATCCAATTCTTTCATTACCCAGCATTCAAGCTTTTAAACTACTTTATTGATCCTTACAAAGATTGAAACCCTTTCATTGTTAAACACTCATTGTTGTTAATGATTCTGGTTATTGTTAATTATTGCATATTCTGTTATTATGTTAGGATTGGATTGTTTTTATAAAATTGTGGACCAGATTCGTGGTCAGACCATATAATGGTCAAGTTAGGCCAATGTGTGCCTTGGATCCAGTAGTTAGAGCAATGCTGTGTGCCTTGCTCGGGGTTAGTGCGTGACTGATCAGCAGCCTAACCTTGGTTTTTAAATTAAAAGTATATTATCCAATTCTAAATCATAACCCAATGTTCACTTGATATCATAATCATAGTCACCTGATGATCATTATTCTCAGTTTTGTTATTATGACTTGCTGAGCTAGTTAGCTCATTTGTGCGATGTTGCTTATATTCTTTCCAGTTAAAAAGGAACCAGTTGGTAGCAAGGATCCCCAGTCCAGCGCGAGAGCTAGGGGTTCAGGTTGAGGAAGTTGAGCTAGTAGACTTCTTTTGGGATAATTTAAGTTTGTAAAAGTTTGTAATAATGCTTGATACTCAGTGTGAGTTTGAAATAGTTGGGATTTGAACGGTTTGTAATATTTTAGTGTGTTGGCTTGTGTGCATACTTTAACCTGTCGCGGTCCGTGGTGGTTGATAAGTAGGGTCACTGCATATATTATTATTATCTTTATTATTGTTATAAGCAGATTATAATTAAGGTGTGTGTGTGGACCCCAAACTTCTGACCCGGGTTTGGAGGGCGCCACAGGTTGGTATCAGAGCTACAGGTTATAAGTCACTGACACAAGCCTAGGTTAACGGGAATGGGTAGAGGGTTAAGATTAGAGTAAGGCATAGGATGAGAGAACGATGAGAGGGTGAGTGCTTCTGTATATCAGGTATTAGTATAGTTTGCGTTATGGAACGAGATTCTTATATTACGATATGATTTCAGATAGCAGAGATGGCCGACTCTTTTATTCCTGTATCAGCTGATCATTCAGAGCCTTCAGTTGGAGTGCCGTTTTCGGATCCACGTCCTGTTGTTCCACCAGCATTGGCTATTCTACCTCCACCGGTGTTGCAGCCCGTACCACTGCAGGCTATTCCACCTCCAGGCATGAGGCCACCTGTTAGAGGACCCCCACCAGCTGATTCAGATTCCACTGGGCATTCAGTGGCGAGTGCCCCATTCCAGTCTACATTGCCCCCAGTTCCTTATTACCGGTATGAGGCTCTTCTGTTGGAGCGTGATTCCTTGTTAGCTCAGATTAGAGAGTTACAGCATATCATCAGGACTACAGATGTTGATCGTGGTGTGAGGGAGCTTCGAGAGGAGATTCATGTGACACGGAGGGTTCTTGAGGCTAGGCTACATAGAGCTACACTACCTGGCAGAGGCCCTGATGCACTGATGGGCTGGGCTACTGAGGTGATGGAGGACTTTGAGAGGCTGGCAGGACCAGAGTTTCCTTGGAGCTGAGTCAGAGATTCAGAGATGGAGATGCTAAGAAGTGTTGTTATGATTATGTAGTATGTACAGTAGTGTGTAGTGTGTATCAGTAGACTTTTGAGTTGTATTTATAGACTAGCTATGCTGACTAGTGAGTAGGTTGTTGTACCCTTTTTGCTTTTACTTTCGAAGCGTCTTTACGCTTGTACTACCCTAAAAACTTTTGATCTATATATATCAGTACCTTTTTCCTTTCCAGCACTGTCATTTATTTTATTACACCTGTTTTACCTTATCTTATTTATTGCACCAGTTATACCCTGTGGTACCATGTACCCTATTTTCCATAACTGTTTATATTCTGTAAAGAAGCATGCAATTTACTTAGTTACAACTGTTTTCAAAAAGAGATATTCCTGTTTTACAAAACTTTTCTTTTATGCAAATATTTGATTTAAAAGCTAAATAAATTGATTGATTCTTTACAGAAAATGCCTCCTAAAAGAAATACCCGCACCAACACCAGAAATGAAGAAACCAACAACAACAACAATCAAGATGATACAAACCCGAATGTGAACCCAGGACCTATGGACCCAGCAGTAGCCCAGATTCTTCAAATCTTGGCCCAACAAACAGTTCACCTAGCACAACAACAACAAAGACAGACCAATCCCCAGGTAACCTTCAAAACTTTTCAGGCAATAAACCCACCAGAATTCAAGGGTTCCTTAGAGCCAATTGAAGCAAATGTTTGGTTAAAGGAAATAGAGAAGGCATTTGCCTTAGTGAAAGTGAAGGAGGAACAGAAGGTTGAGTTTGCAAGTTACTATCTGAAGAATGAAGCCACCTATTGGTGGGAGATGGTGAAGACATTGGAAGGTACGGATGTTATTACTTGGGAAAGGTTCAAGGAATTGTTTCTAGAAAAGTATTTTCCTCAGTTTGTTCAGGATCAAATGGAGCTGAAGTTTTTAGAGTTAAAGCAAGGGAATATGTCGGTAACAGATTATGAGGGGAAGTTTGAGGAATTGTCAAGGTATGTGCCGTCGTATGTTGATACTGATAGAAAGAAAGCTAAGAGATTCCATCAAGGTTTGAAACCATGGATCAGAGGGAAGGTAGCTATTTTTGAATTGGAGACTTATGCAGGAGTAGTACAGAAGGCTATGATCGCAGAGACTAAGAATGAGATGTTCCAGAAAGATAAGGAAAGCAAGAAAAGGAAAGTTGAGGGAAATGAGGGTCAGTCACAAACAGGGAAGTTTCCAAACTTCAAGAAGGGCAAGTTCCAGCCAGGAAGAAATTTTAATTTCAGAAGACAAAATGCAGGAGACGGAGGACAGGGCAATCGTCCCGCTAATGTAAATCAGCCGAATCAGTTGAGATTAACTTTTCCAGATTGTCAAGTTTGTGGAAAGAAGCATGGAGGAGTTTGTAACAAGTTGAATGTGGTATGTTTCAAATGCAACCAGAAAGGGCACTATTCAAGGGAGTGCCGAAATCAGCCAGCAAATAAGGATCAGCCTATCCGGAATCCAGCAGTAAAGGTTCCAGCTATTGGATTTACATGTTTTAAATGTGGGAAGCCAGGACATATGGCCAGGGATTGCAAGACACCAGCCCCAGTCAGTAATGCATTGAGGATTATGGGATCTACCCCAACCGTGAATGAAACTCCAAGGGCTAGAGTTTTTGACATGTCAGTGAAGGATGCTATCTAGGATACGGATGTCGTGGCAGGTACGCTTAATGTGAATTCTTTATGTGCCAAAGTGTTAATAGATTCGGGAGCAACTCGATCGTTTGTTTCACAAGACTTTGTTAGTAAATTAAATTGTCCAGTTGAATGCTTAAATGAAATAATGACTGTGGAATTAGCAAATCAAGAACGTGTAACTGTGAACCAAGTTTGTGGAAATTGTGAGGTTGAGATTTCTGGTAGTAGGTTTTGTGTAGATTTGATACCATTTAAGTTAGGAGAATTTGATGTAATATTAGGGATGGATTGGTTATCTAAGCATGATGCTCAGATAGATTGTCGGAATAAGAAAGTAATGGTGAAAACGCCAGACGAAAGAATAGTAACGTTCAAAGGTCAGAAACAAGTAAAGAAGTTCTTAACAATGATTCAAGCCAAGAAGTTATTACGGCAAGGATGTGAGCATTTCGTAGCATATGTAATCGACAGGAGTCAGGAGCCAGCAAAACTTGAAGATATTCCAGTAGTGAATGAATTTCCAGACGTATTTCCCGACGAGTTACCAGGACTTCCTCCAGATAGAGAAATTGAATTTGCGATTGACTTAGAACCTGGAACAGAACCGGTGTCCAAAGCCCCGTATAGAATGACGCCTGTTGAGATGAAGGAGCTAGCAAGGCAATTGCAAGAATTGTTAGAGAAAGGAGTAATTAGACCCAGCGTATCCCCGTGGGGAGCCCCGGTATTATTTGTCAAGAAGAAAGATGGAAGCATGAGACTGTGCATTGATTATAAATAAACGTACCATTTTATATCCGGAATGATCCAACGGGATACTAATTTTCCGTAATTATAAATAGCCTTTTTCCGTATTTTATTTCGTATCAAAATCAATTGCAGACAGATAAATATATAATTTTACAGAGAAAAATCATATATTCATAAACCTTTCTGAGAATCAAACCAACTTTTGAAGGTGTTAGTGATCTTTGTTTGAAAAGCTCGAGTACTGGATTTGAAGGTCTTGAGAAGCTCTATCAGAATCTGTAATCCATACACCTGCAGAATCAAAGGTTGAATTTCTAAAAATTTAATTATTTTCGAATTTATTTTATTAAAAATATGAATTTTTGTTCGGATGATTGTTTGTATGATTTGATGATTGCATGTTGTAGAGCTTGTTTTCCTGATGATTTTCATATGTCATACGTCTGATTTGGAGTTCAATAACATGTTCAAATTTGAGTTTGATTTTCGAATTTTAAAATTAGGGTTTATAACCCGTATGAATGTTCTTAATTGAAATTTGGGGGTTTCTTATTCTGTGATAGATTGATGTTGTATTATAGTGGGTTGTGTTCTCTGTGAAATTTGCAATCCAGTCGTATAAGTTTCATGAACCAACGAGGTCTGTAGAGAAGGGAGTTGTGTTTTGAAGTTTTCCGATGTTCGCCGGAAACTGGAAAATTTCACGGCCAAATTCCGGCCAACTCAGGGATTGTTAGGTTGTTTTGATTGCATGGTTGTGTTCCTGGTGTTGTGTAGATGTGATCTGGAGCTTGTGGCAAGGTGAGGAGGCCGGAATCGTGCTCTCCGGCCACCCCTGTATTTTCCGGCGACTGACTGTAAAAATTGCAGTTTGGTCCCTGAACTTTTGAAAACGATGCAGTTTGGTCCTTGTAGTTTCCAGACTTTGCAAAAATAGGATTCCTGTTTTAAAAATGTTTAAAAATCATATTTCCCATTTATTTTTATTATAAAAATTCGTTTTTAATTTCTGAAAATTCTAAAAATTATTATTTTAATTTCGAAAATTATTTTTAATTCACAAATAAATCTGAATTAATTATTTAATTAATTTCAGTTAATTTTTAATTGATTAATTACTCAATTAATTCGAAAATTAATTGATTAATTGATTTAATTAATTATTAATTGATTTTTAATTAATTATTTAATTATTAAAAATGATTTAAAAATTCTGAAAAATAGTTTTGAGCTTTAAAATATTATTCTAAATTATTTTCAAGGCTCGATAATTATTCTAAAATTGTTTCGGAGCCAGAATTGGCCAACCGAACCCTGTTTATTAACCCGAAATTGATCCAACGACCCGTTTTAATTCCGAAAAATGTTTTAAAAATTATTTTAAAATACCAGAAAGCCTATTTATGACCGAGACCTCTTTATAAATGATATGTCTTTGATTACGTGATGTATTATGTGTTATACGTGACTGGGTGTTTGACTATCGGTCTGTATACTCGACATTTACTTGGTTATTGCATAGATTTCAATCCGTTAATCGGATTTGGGTAAAACGAAGGGTAGATAGAAGTGTGCGTTGAATAGAATCTTGTGAGTCGATAATTGATAGATGCTTATGATATGTGAGCAGAAGAGGCAAGGCGTAGGAAAGGAAAACAGATAGTTGAGGAGTAAGACGATTGTGATTGGAAGCGAGTACAGAGTAGTAAGCTAATTCCAGGCAAGTGTTTTGAACTTTCTCGAAATATTGTAATTCTTGATAGTCTTGTTGACCTTGCAAGTGCTTTGAAGCACGGAAACCGAAACCCTGATTTCAGTTATTGTTCTTGAGCCATGAACCATATTCTTTTTAAACCCTTGATTATTGTAAACCCAAACTTGAACCTCAAGTATACGATACTATTCCATAAATACATGCAAACAAAATCCCAAACACTGAACTGAATTACTTGTACATTCAACCATTGTATCCTATGCTTTGAAAGCCCAAATCTTTGAAACCCTGAAATATTGATTCTTTTGTTATCCAATTCTTTCATTACCCAGCATTCAAGCTTTTAAACTACTTTATTGATCCTTACAAAGATTGAAACCCTTTCATTGTTAAACACTCATTGTTGTTAATGATTCTGGTTATTGTTAATTATTGCATATTCTGTTATTATGTTAGGATTGGATTGTTTTTATAAAATTGTGGACCAGATTCGTGGTCAGACCATATAATGGTCAAGTTAGGCCAATGTGTACCTTGGATCCAGTAGTTAGAGCAATGCTGTGTGCCTTGCTCGGGGTTAGTGCGTGACTGATCAGCAGCCTAACCTTGGTTTTTAAATTAAAAGTATATTATCCAATTCTAAATCATAACCCAATGTTCACTTGATATCATAATCATAGTCACCTGATGATCATTATTCTCAGTTTTGTTATTATGACTTGCTGAGCTAGTTAGCTCATTTGTGCGATGTTGCTTATATTCTTTCCAGTTAAAAAGGAACCACTTGGTAGCAAGGATCCCCAGTCCAGCACGAGAGCTAGGGGTTCAGGTTGAGGAAGTTGAGCTAGTAGACTTCTTTTGGGATAATTTAAGTTTGTAAAAGTTTGTAATAATGCTTGATACTCAGTGTGAGTTTGAAATAGTTGGGATTTGAACGGTTTGTAATATTTTAGTGTGTTGGCTTGTGTGCATACTTTAACCTGTCGTGGTCCGTGGTGGTTGATAAGTAGGGTCACTGCATATATTATTATTATCTTTATTATTGTTATAAGCAGATTATAATTAAGGTGTGTGTGTGGACCCCAAACTTCTGACCCGAGTTTGGAGGGCGCCACATTATGACTATGTCATTCTCATCCATCTTATTTTTGAATACCCATTTGGTGTCAATAGAATTCTTGCTTTTAAGTTAGGGTACCAGTTCCCATACTTTATTCCTTTCAAATAGGTTTAACTCTTCCTACATAGCTAAAATCCAATCAGAATCCAACAAAACTTCTTCTATCTTCTTTGGCTCTTCTTGTGACAGAAAGCTGCTATCTTGACATTCTCTTAAGTTGTTTTTCTTATTTTCACTCTTGAAGATGTATCACCAATAATTAATTCAAATGGGCGATCTCTAGTCCATTTCCTTTGTTGTGGTGGATTACCTGTAGATGAAGAGGCCTCATAGTTGTCTTGATGTGTGACTGAGTTTCGATTTGAAGAAACTCCCCCTGAGTTTGTGGATCTTTGATTTGAGGTAGGGGTCCTTTCAATCTGTGATCTAGAGTGACTTTCAACTCCTATTTGGGGTTCAAGAGATGTTGAATTTTTCCTTTCAACGGATGATACAGTTCTCCTATCAATGGATGACGCACCATGTCTTTCAACGGATGTCGTACTCGATCTTTTGACGGATACAACATTTTGTCTTTCGACGGATGTAGAATTTTGTGCTTCATCCGTTGTTGATTTTTCTGCATATTCTTTAGTAATTATTTCTTGATCATTTTCATCATCAATGTCATCACAATTCATCTTAACATTGTCAAATTTAAGGCTTTCATGGAAACCTTGATCTTGCAGTCCTTCAATCTTCTTATCATCAAACACAACATGTATAGCTTCCATAATAATGTTGGTTCTTAGATTGTAGACTCTATATGCTTTTCCAGCTGCATATCCAACAAAGATACCTTCATCTTCTTTGGCATCAAACTTTCCATGTTGCTCAGTTTGATTCCTTAGAATATAGCATTTGCATCCACAAACATGAAGAAAGTTCAGTGTTGGCTTCCTATTCTTGAACAATTGATAAGGAGTCGTACATTTTTCTTGATTAACCAAAGAAATATTCTGAGTGTAACATGCAGTATTGACAGCTTTAGCCCAAAAATAAGTTGGTAACTTTGATTCCTCTAGCATGGTTCTTTCAACTTCAATTAAAGATCTATTCTTTCTTTTCACTACTCCATTTTGTTGTGGAGTCCTTGTTGTTGAAAACTCATGCATGATCCCATTTTCTTCACTGAACAACCTCATTGTAGAATTCTTAAACTCAGTTTTATTGTCATTCCTAATTCTTCTACCTTTGAGATTAGGATGATTGTTGACTTGCCTTATATGATTAATATTGATTTCACTAGCTTCATCTTTAGATTTAAGAAAATATGCCAAATAGAACTTTGAGAAATCATTCACAAGCACTAGGCAATATCTCTTTTTTGAAATTGACAACCCATTGACTGGTCCAAACAAATCCATGTGCAACAGTTGTAGTGGTTCTTCAATTATAGATTCAAGCTTTCTTTTGAATGATTCTTTAATTTGTTTCCCTTTTTGACAAGCATCACACAAACCATCATTTGAGAACTCAACTTGAGAAATGCCTCTTACTAGGTCTTTCCTGACTAATTCATTCATAGTCTTCAAGTTCAAATGAGACAGCTTCTTTTTCCATAGCCAACTTTCATCTTGACTTGCTTTGCTGAAAAGACAAGTAATAGAATCTACATTTGATGAGTAGAAGTCAACTAGATGCAAATTTCCTTTTCTCACTCAAGTGAGAACAACTTCGATGTTTTTCTTGTTTGTAACAACACAGGTTTCAGAATTGAAAGTTACAGAGTTGCCTTTATCACATAACTGGTTGACACTCAAACGATTATGTTTGAGTCCATCCACTAGAGCAACTTCTTCAATGATGACATTCTCTTCTGAAATCAAGCCATATCCCATAGTATACCCTTTGTTGTCATCTCCAAAAGTAATACTTAGGCTAGCTCTCTCCTTGAACTCAGTGAGCAAGGTAAAATCTCCAGTCATGTACCTTGAGCAACCATTATGTAGATACCAAAGATTCTTTCTGTTTCCCTGCACACATCAAAACCAAATCAAGTTAATTTTGGTACTCAAGTTTCCTTGGGTCCTGCCTTGTTATCCTTTTTCTTAGGTTTCTTAGGCTTTCCACCATCAGACTTAGGTGATTGAGAATCAAACTTAGTCTTAGGGGATTGATTGTGAATCCCTTGATCAGTTTTAGAGTTATTATGCACATTTTAATTAACATGATATGGCATGGATTATGCAAATATGTTATTCCAATAAGGCATGCTAAATGAAATTTCAGGCATATTAAATGCAACATAGTAAGGATTGTGTGCAAATGGCAAATTAGAAAATTGTGCATTTAAATTCTGTGCAGGCATAACAGGAATGACATTCATTGGTAATGTGGGCATCTTTGAAAAAAAGGGAGGTGTAGACATAGGTGTAGGCATAAAAGATTTGCAATTAGCATATAAATGATTAACACTACCACACTTCATACAAGTTTTTCTAGGTGCATACTTATCAAGTATGTAGTTGTTATGTTTGTTAATTCCTACTGTCCCATTCCTGTTGTTTTACCTCTTAGAATCCGCCTTGACCTTAATTTTCTCCAATCTGTCATTCAACTGCTTTATTGAGAGATGACTCACATTCACTATCTTTATATCCTTGACTTGACTTGATTCTCCTATAACAAAGCTCTTAGAAACTGATCCATATTTCTCATTAAGCTTGGCTAGCTTGGCTTTACTAATTGGCTTCTTTTCAATCAACGAATGTGCATCCTTGTCTTTCAATGAGTATTCACTTTCAGCTTTCGACGGATAAGCTTCATCATCTGTTGATTCCACATTCGTTGATAAACCATCAACCAAAACAGGGTCTAGTTTCTTCTTGTCCAATTCCAGGCTTCTTCGCAGAAAGAGTCAATTCCTTGAACTTTGGCAATATGGGCACTTACGTCTCTTGATGATTTACATGCCTTGATCACCTCTTGCTCACGTTCAAGCTGCTTTCTTAAGATTTCCTCTTTCTTCAAAGATTCAGTCAGTTCATCTTTTTCAATCTTGCACTCTATTCTTAGTTTCTCAAACTCAATAAGTTGAGTTTCTAACACAACATTTCTCTCACTTAAAAAAATTATGATCTTTAATTCTTGTGTTTTCTATTGTAAATAATTTAAATGTAATACGCAAGTGGTATAATTCTGTGGACATATAATCCATGGCATCATTACACCTATCTTTAGAATGGTGTGCTAGGTTTGTAGTGATTACCTGATTGCTTGAGAAACTGACTTCTGCTTCATCTGATTTGGCCATTAGAGCTAGGTTGACATAGCTTATTTCTTCATCTTCATCTTTCCCATCTGTTGTCCAGTCATTTTCCTGAGTCAAGAAAGTCTTTTCCTTTTGTTTGAGCAATTCAAAGTATTTCCTTTTATAATCTACTCGCTCAAACCTCTTTTTCTCAGAGTTAGGCTTTCTGCATTTATTGGAAAAATGACCACTCAAGCCACACTTGAAACATTTAAATTTTGACTTGTCTACCATGTTTCTGTTTTGCTTGGACGTTGCTCCAAAAATCTTTTTGAATTTCAGCTTGGCAAATCTTCTTGATAGGAAAGCCAGATGCTTATCTATGTCCTCTATTTCATCCTGACTAGGATAATCTTCATTCTCATCCATTATCCCTTTTCATTTTCCTTCACAAACCCTTGAGTTTGGTGCAGATTCCACAGCTTCAACCTTCATCTCTTATCTCTTATCTCTTTTTTCTCTGTTGTTCAGCTACAAATGCAACAGATCCACCCTTCTTTCTTCCTTTCTTCAACAGCTCATCCTGCTCCATTCTTTTGGTAGAGACCTCGGGAATTTCAAATTTGAATCTTCAGTTTGGTAGATCCTCCCATACAACTTTAAACAATTCAACAATTTTTGAAATCTACTGAAAATGTCACTCAGTGACTCACCCTCTTCAAAGTGAACATGTTCATATTGTTGTATGAGGAGTTGCATCTTGTTTTCTCTGACTTGCTCAGTTCCCTCACATAGCACTTGAATTTGATCCCAAATTTCATTAATAGTATTGCAGTTAATAACATTGTCAGACATATCTCCATCAAGACCATTGAATAAAATATTCATGGACTTTTTGTCTTTATGAGCTTGCTCAATGTCTTCATATGTCCATTCTGACCTTGGCTTTGGGACTGTTTGGTCATTTCCAATAGCTCCTTCAACATCTGTTGTAGTTCTGCAAGAAATATAAGGTATGTTAGTCCCAAAGTATCATAGAAGGGGGGTTGAATACGATACCTACAATCTTTTTCGATTCATTTCAAGTTCTTCGTTAAAAGTACGGAATCAAATAGACACCAAATAATTCGAGGAATATATCGTGTTATTAATATAAACCTTGAGGTTGCTACAATCTAATCAATGTATTGATTAGCTATAATAAATTCAGTAGCATAACACTATGTTTACAAGGATAATAAATGTGAAGCTATAATGGAGCTCTCGTAAACTAAACTGTTTTGCTGAAAAAGATAACCAACTGAATTAAACTTCAATTGCTGCTTTTGTAGACTTCACAAACATTTGGACCAGTGGCATTGTTTACACCACATATTTTCTTTGTTTATTCTGCAAACTAATCCTGAAATTATTTAAAGTGCTAACTAGTGACAAGGAAAACATTAACCTGCGACTAGTAATTCTAAGTTGCGCCCAAGAGTTTATCCTACGACATTGTCTCAACCTGCGACTTAGAATTCCCAACATGCGACTGATGTTAACCTGCGACCAATTGTACCAAGATGTGACTGATCACTCAACCTGCGACTAGTAATACAACCTGCAACTTATAAATTAACATGCGACTAGTATTAGCCTTATAGAAATTTCCTTGTCTCCAATAGCTGTACCAAATCTATTTTCCTTGTGTTTCTGAATTAAATCTCTTCTGTATTATTGATGTTTAGTCCACTGGTCTGGTTCACAAACAACTAATATGAGTTGGTATAATTCAGTTCATTTTGCACTTCAGAGCTGATACATCCTTAAAGATTATTTCCAGCTTCAATCACTGAACCCTTGTTCTTCAATACTTCAAATCAAACCATGTAACTACTTCTGGAAGTCCTTTGATGTCTTATTCTTCATGGAGGCTTGAACATGTTAATGAACTTCTTCCCATGACCTGAGTGTGGACTTAGAGGGTCATTTGCATCTTTTGATTCTGTGTATGTATCATGTCTTCTTCTTTAGGGTTCCTGTGCTTCACAGTTTAATATTGTTTATCTGTTTCTGTTTTCATATTGAGTTATAATTCCTCGATTACATGTTACATTACATTATGCTTTACAATCTTCCCCTATTTGATTGTTAGAGTTCGACAAGCAAATCCCTAAGGATAACTCAACTGACAATAAGAAAAAGTACAACCTTAAAACATATAAAAATATTAAATATATTATGGATTACATAGTCAATTCCAGATTTCTTAAGTTATAAATTACAAAGAAGTGTTCCTCTAGCCTGAACAAATTATCTATGTCTTCTTTGTCTTTTTCTTCTTGGACTTCTTGCCTTAACTGCCTTCTCCTTCTTGAGTGGATTGAGTCTGAAACGACTTTCTCTTAGGAGCTTTCTTTTTAGGATCAGTTGACTTTATTGATTCTGCAAGAGATGATCCTTTGCTTTTATTGTGAAGAACATCCAGTCTAGCTTGAACCAAATCACGAGCTTCTATTTCCAGTCCATTAGTGGGAGGTGGATTATTCAGCTCATTAAGCATCATCTATAGATATCTGACTTTGGAGAACTTTGGAACAAGGTCAAACAAAATTGAAGATCTTTTTGACATTACGAAGACTGTTATCCTTTTAGGATGTCCTCGTACTCTCTGGGTGTCGTTGATTGATTCTTCTTCCACCACCTCATCAAGTATCCTTATGATTGGGATCAAAGCAATATTATCCTCCTTACATGTGGAGAGTTTGACGTCCATTAAGGCTTGATAAATTGATTCTGACCCGCTTGTTCTGAAATCATTGACCTTAATCTTTGCTTGATTAATCTGAAAGACTAGTTCCCCTTTATTGTTAGTGCTGATGATAGGTTCACTATCTTTTAAAAGATTCATTTCTGGCTCTCCATTAATTAACATTATCTCATGATAAGTTCTTCCAACTTTCTTCATGTCCTAATCTGAATCTCTGATCATTTTTTCATTGAGCCTATAAGCATATAGAACTTTAGCAGCTTTAAGGTCTTCTTCTGATCTTTTAACTCCTGGTGCCTCCAGTTTTGCTTTTTTTCTGCTGAGTTGACTTTCAAGAAAAGTGAGTTGCAAATATCAAATGGATCTCAGATGTTGGTCAGACATAGTGACATTTTGTAACCTGCCATCTGCAAATACTTTGATCACAAATGTTGGTCAGGTTTGGGTGTCACCAAACAACTTTAAACAATATAAACATGTATATCAAAATAAATATATAGATAACCCCTCAAATCCGGATCGTTTACAGGTTATGGTATAAAACAAGAATCTAACCTTCTAAAAATTATAACAACTAAATAAAATTTTATTACCTCTTTACTAACTTCCTCATCTTATTCACTCTGACATTTCCAACTTCCTGCAACTAGGATCTCTCCAATCTTGATGTCTATTAAGAGCTATTCACTTTTGTCCTCATTTGATACTGAAAGAAATAAGAATTCATAAAGCAAGAGTGAGCCAAAAATGCCCAGCAAGTATGATAATAGGTTCCAGGTATCATATCAAAGAAAATCCTGGAAACAATCTTTAAATGATTTCAAAACATCTTTATTTATTAAAATAATTGAGCGAATAAAACATTAACCTTCATTAGCCTTTAATCATAAATTAAAAATCAACAAAAGTTCCCTGATTCATTTCCTAAATCAATTCTTGTTCAGTTTTGTAATCATAAACTTTTCAAGAAGGAATGCCGTTAATGGCGATCAATAATAGTTTTGTAATCATAAACCTTTCATACGGATCACATTTATTCATATAAAGTTTAATAGACACGTGGACTCACAATTTACATAACTCATAAACACATAAGGCACGTATCATATTATTCATGTAACATATGATTCAGTTCATCAAAACATTCGACTTGGTACGTTTAAAACTGAAATCGAGTCGAAATACGACCTTTTGATATTTACGTGACTAAAAAACGTTTAAAAAATTAAGCGACCTTTCGAAACGAAAGATTTTATGGGTCAAAAGTATTTTTAATAGAAGCATGATATTTTTTTTGTGTCTAGACGCGTTCGTTTCGTATTAAACGGATGAACGATCTATTTATTATGAATTAAATAAGAATAATTCAATTAATAATAATATTAATTGAATTTTAAATACCTTTATCTAATTTTTTTAAAAGCTCAAAATGATTTTTTTAAATCATTATTTGGCTTAATTATAAATAATTATATTTTTTTAATTGTATATAGATAAAGTTAATTAATTAATTGAAGTAATCAATTAATTAAATCCATAAATAATTAACTAAAATAAATTATCAATAATTAAATCAAATTTAGATTTTTGATAATAATAAAGAAAATACTTTTATAGAATTAAAATAATTTAGGTAATTATTTAAAAATAATTAAGTAGATTAATTTTTAATTAAAAAGCAATTTTTAGAATTTAAAAAATGATTTTGGAATTATTATTAAAACAGAAAATTCCAGAAACAGAATTAAGGTTTGGTTTTTGAGAATAAACAGATCAAAACAGGGTCAAGTGATGGGTCATAAAAGACCCGATCCGATCTTTCAAGAACACCCCCTAAAAACTGGTAACCCAGAATCCGACGATATCTCCGACAACCGCAGCAAATTCCGGTCAGGTCTCGATCGACGGTAAAACATGGTTATTTTCAGCGATTCTCTGTCCAGACCTTATGGCAATTAATCCAGAATCACAGTTAACCAAACCACAGCAAACAAGGACGATTAAATCGTCGATTCCGGCTAACTCGATCGAGGCCGGCGGAAGAATCCGGCAGAGCTCGATTCCGGGAAACCTCAACCCAACCATAAACATCTATATACGAAATCGAAGCCAAAAATCATATGAATGTAACCCAGTCAATCATATCAACTAACAATCCAAGGACATCTTAGAAAATCAAATCATAATTTAAGAAAATCATCTTTCTCGACTAATCACTTCATGTAATAGAACACTCAATTAGTTAACATAAATTGACTGGAAATTAGAAGATAAAGCTAACAGTTTCATCAAATCGAATAAAAAATCATTCAAAACCCCCCTCCCAAATCGGGTCAAGAACCCTAAAAATTCAAATTAAAATTTTACCTATCGTTTGGTGATTTTGATGTGGATTATGAAAGAAGAGATCGAGGGCTTCGATTTGGTTACTCATACTTTGATTTTTGAGATCCATATCACCTTAAACGATTGATTAATCCTCAAGAACACCAAAAACAATTTTCAAAGAATTTTCAGATTTTTGTTTATTTTTCTGATTTTTATATAATAAAATAATAATAAAATATTATATAAAAGGTATTCATAGTTATAAAAATAATAATTACAACAACATATATAGCATGTTAACCATAGAGTAAGTAACTGCAACAAAATTGCTAATTATACCAGAAAATGCTTTGATAAAAGAATCACAGAGAAAGCTCCATTCTTTTATGAGAGCCATTCTCCTAACCTCACCTAATTTTGCAGGATTGAGAAAATAACCCATAGACATAAGCATGATGCTCACGTCTGTGTCTGTGTGTGGAACATTTCTGTTGTTTTCAGGCAAATGAAAGCATGCTAGTATTTCATCACAATTAATACAGTAATCATTACCTTTAAGTGTGAAGGAAATGGTCTTATCTTTAGAGTTGTGCACAACAGTAGTCCAGATCTGCTCCAAAACCTCGCAATAAATTACCGGAGACTCAAGCATAGCATAGCTTAGTTTGCAGTTACGAATGAAGTCCATCATCTTGTGATAGTCCTTAGAAGCAACAATGTTCTTGTCTACCAGTACCACAAAGTTGTTCTTCTCATAAACAAATCCAGACTGAGACATAATCTTGACTACTGGTTCCATTTTTGTGATTGAAAGTAGTTACAGAGAAAAAAGGTTTTGAAGATGACGAGAGTAAAAATTGCTTTGAAAGAGATAAAAGTAAAATGAAAATTGAAAGGAGGCTTTTATACTTTCCCAGAAATAAACAAGTAAAAATTAAAAAGATACATAAAGTACCCAATGAAAATTGCCAAAAATAGCCGTTTAAAATAAAATAAATTATAGAAATTCTAAAGATTATCCATTGTCATATACATACACACTGTAAGTAAATTCGATGGATAAGGTTTGGAATTAACGGCTATGATAAAAGCAATTCAACGGATATTAATTAAATAATCATCCGTTGAAAAATAAAGAACCCAGAAAAATATTTTATTTTTAATAAATAATGAATTTCAATGGATATTCATTTTACGGATAATGAACATCCGCTGGGATGTAAATTTTGACTTAGCCAAAAATTTCATATTTTTAGGGAAAATCAAATTTATTTATGGCTGCATTACAAATTGCTTAGACATCAAAATAACTTATGAATAATTAAGCATACCTAACTCACTTACCAACCTAGTGAAGGTTGACTCATCAAGTGTCTTGGTAAAGATGTCTGCAAGTTGCTGTTCACATGGAACAAATGAAGTTCCACGGTACCATTCATGACATGTTCTCGAATGAAAAGGTACTTGATGTCAATGTGCTTTGTCCTTGAATGTTGTACATGATTTTTAGTAATGGAAATGGCACTTGTGTTGTCACAGAAAATGGGAATCCTCCATATGTAGACCATAATCCAGTAGTTGATTCTTCATCCATAAAATCTGTGCACAACAGCTACCAGCAGCAATGTATTCAGCCTCAGCTGTGGAAGTAGAAATTGAGTTTGTTTCTTACTAAACTAGGACACTAGCTTATTTCCTAGAAACTGACAGGTTCCTGTTGTACCTTTTCAGTCTATATTACAACCTGCATAATCTGCATCTGAATAACCAATTAGATCAAACCCATAATCTCTAGGATACCAAATGCCAAGTTTTGGTGTTCCTTTGAGATATTTGAAAATTCTCTTAATAGCTACTAAATGAGATTCTCTAGGATCCGCTTGAAATCTAGAACAAAGACAAGTAGAAAATATTATATCTGGCCTACTGGATGTTAAATATAAAAGTGAGCCAACCATACCTCTATAGCTTGAAATGTCCACAGACTTTTCAGTAGTGTTAAATTCAAGTTTAGTGGTAGTGGCCATGGGAGTTTTTACAGATGTGCAATCCATAAAATCAAACTTTTTTAAAAGATCATAAATTTATCTGGTTTGACTAATGAATATTCCATCACTAACTTGCTTAACTTGTAAACCAAGAAAGTAAGTTAGTTCTCCCATCATGCTCATTTCATATTTACTTTGCATCAATTTGGCAAAATTTTTACAAAATTTCTCATCTGTAGAGCCAAATATAATATCATTTACAAAAATCTGAACAAGTATACTAGAGCTATTAACATTTCTAATGAAAATAGTTTTATCAACAATACCTCTTTTGAAATGATTTTCTAAAAGGAACTTTGACAAGGTGTCATACCAGGCTCTAGGTGCTTGCTTCAATCCATAGAGTTCTTTCAAAAGATAGTAGACCTATTCTGTAAAGTTGGGGTCTTCAAAACCAGGAGACTCACTAACATAGACTTCCTCCTCCAAATTTTCATTTTAGAAAGGCACTCTTTACATCCATTTGATAGACTTTGAAATTGGCATGGGCTGCATAGGCTAGAAAGATTCTGATGGCTTCAACTCTTGCAGCATGAGTAAAAGTTTCATCAAAATCTATTCCTTTTTGTTAACAGTAGCCCTTGGCAACCAATCTATCTTTGTTCCTTAATACTACGCCATTCTCATCCATTTTGTTTCTGAATACCTATTTGGTGTCAATTGGATTCTTTCCTTTTGGTTTGGGTACCATCTTCCGTACTTTATTCCTTTCAAATTGGTTTAGCTCTTCTTGCATAGCTAAAACCCAATCAGGATCCAACAAAGCTTCTTCTACCTTATGTGGCTCTTCCTGTGACAGGAAGCTGCTGTATATACATTCTTCTTGAGTTGTTTTCCTTGTTTGCACTCTTGAAGATGCATCACTAATGATTAGTTCGAATGGGTGATCTTTAGTCCATTTCCTTTGTTATGGTAGATTAGCTTTAGATTAAGAGGCCTCAAAGTTGTCTTGACGTGTGACTGAATTTTGATTAGAAGAAACTCCCCCTAAGTTTGTGGATCTTTGATTTGAGGTGGGGTCCTTTCTGTGTGTGATCTAGAATGACTTTCAACTCCTATTGATGGCTCAATGGATGTTGAATTTTGCGTTTCGATGGATGATGCAGTCTGTCTATCAACAAATGATGCATCATGTCTTTCAACGGATGATGCCCTTTGCCTTTCGACGGATGTACAATTCTGTGCTTCATTTGTTGTTGAATTTTATGCATTTTCCTTTGAAATTATTGTAGGATTTTATCTATCACGGAAGCATGGTAAAACAATTTTCATGATATAAAATCCATATAATACTCATACAGATCGTGAATTAAATCGAGGGACCGTTTCTAACCTTTAAAAGCGATCCAAGAACCACGAGCGGAGGTCCCTAGCAGCTGCTCTTCAAGTGTGAAGCACTCCACCGGTATCCACCAAGAAATCGATGTAATGGAGGAGGAGGAGAAGAAGGAGAGAATTAGGGTTTTGAAATTTTTTTAGGTTAAGACAAAATAAGGGTTTATAATTGTATATTTATAGGCAAAATTTTCAGCTGAAAATTTTCCCATAAAATATTATTATTATTAATCCTTTATTTTTATTAACCTATTAATTAATAATTAAAACACCTTTTAATTATTAATCCTTTTTCTAAATACTTTAGAAATAATTCTCTCACTTGATTTAATTTCCAAATTAAATTCTTAATTAATAATATTAAGAACTTTTCTTAATTAATTTATAATTAATTAAATCTCATTTAATCATTATTAAATTTGCTAATTAATTATTTATTTCACAAATAAATAATTACCAGCCTTTATTAATTAATTCCTCCACCATTAAATCATTCTCTTTTATGGTGTGACCCTGTTGGTTCAATATTAAGCCGGTAGTAGAAATAAATAATAATAAAACTATTTTATCATTATTTATATAAATTCTCTAATTCATTAAATATGATTAATTAATTAATCATATTTATTCTACATCGTGAGGGATACTTCTCAGCATATCGCGATTATCCGGATAATACGAATTCACTGCTTAGAATACCAAGAACCCATTCAGTGAATAGTTACCTTACAATTAATTCCTTCTACCCTGCAATGTCATGATTAAATATAAGGCATGGAACTCGTGTCAAGCCTATCTTATTTAATCATTTGCTTTCCCATTCACTATGCTTAGTTCTATTAAATGTCAATTAGAAACTCATTTCTAATTTCATTCACTCTGGCCAGATATTCATGAACTAGCATAAGTGGATCAGCATTGAACATTCTCTTCCTTCACTGGAAGGGGTAGATCCTTTATTGATGATACACTATCTTCGTGTACCAATTCCTATACCCAATAGAGCCCTTATAATTGTCCCTGGAGACTAAGAACTAAACCAAAGCATAATTCAGTGTACACAAGATGACTATGATGACCTCAAGTCTAAGGATACTTGTACAACTATCACTATGTGAACAACTACTGACACGTGAGTGAACTCCATCAGTTGTTCAGCTCTGTGAGTCATGTTCAGTGAACTTATTCTATAATAAGCACCTACATACTAGCTTTAGTGTCACCACACAAATGTCTATGAGAACAGACAACCTTCATAATGAAGCAAGCATAGTATGTACCGATCTTTACGGATTATTAATTACCAGTTAGTAATCCTACGACCAGGAACTATTTAAGTTTAGAGTTATCATCTTTTAGGTCTCATTATTATGATCTCATCATAATCCATAAAAATCTTTACTCTAAACTGTGGTATATCTTATTTAAACACTTAAAATAGATAGAGCCCGCAATAGAAACAAAACAAGTCTTTTATTAATATCAATGAAATCAAAACAGATTACATAAAAGTTATTCCTAAATCCTCATACATGATTGGACTTAGGACACATCTCTTTCAATCTCCCACTTGTACTAAAGCCAATCACTTTGGTATCTAATACCATCTTGTTTTTATGACGATCAAAGTGACTTTGAGAAAGTGGCTTTGTTAAAGGGTCTGCTATGTTGTTATATGTGTCAACTCTCTCGACGTTGACATCTCCTCTTTCAACAATCTCCCTAATCAGATGAAAGCGCCGCAGGACATGTTTGAAATTTTTATGAGACCTAGGTTCCTTGGCTTGTGCTATTGCTGCGTTGTTATCACAATACAACACAATAGGCTCTTCAATGCTAGGAACAACTCCCAACTCAGAAACAAATTTCCTCATCCAAACGGCTTCTTTTGCAGCCTCACTTGCAGCTATATATTCTGCTTCCGCTGTGGAGTCAGCCGTTGTAGACTGTTTGGAACTCTTCCAACTAATTGCACCACCATTCAGAGTAAACACGTACCCTAACATGGATTTGCTATCATCACTTTCTGATTGAAAACTAGAGTCAGTATAACCCTCTATTTTTAACTCAGATTCACCACCAAAAATAAGAAAATGTCCTTAGTCCTTCGCAAGTACTTAAGGATGTTCTTCACTGCTTTCCAGTGGTCTTCACCTGGATTGGACTGATATCTGCTCGTCACACTAATTGAATAAGCAACATCAGGCCTAGTACACAACATCGCGTACATGATAGATCCTATTGCTGAAGCATAAGGAATCTTACTCATACGCTCTCTTTCCTCAGGTGTCTTAGGAGACATCTTTCCGGAAAGGGACACTCCTTGGCTCATCGGTATGAGACCTCTTTTGGAGTTTTCCATGCTAAATCTTTTAAGCACTTTCTGGATGTATGTACCCTGGGTAAGACCTATCATTCTTCTAGATCTATCTCTATAGATCTTCATACCGAGAATGTAGGATGCTTCTCCCAAGTCCTTCATGGTGAAGTTCTTCGATAGCCATACTTTGACTGATTGCAGCATCGGTATATCATTTCCTATAAGAAGTATGTCATCCACATACAATACAAGAAATGTTACCGCGCTCCCACTAACCTTCTTGTAGACACATGGTCATCTATGTTTTTTGATTAAAACCAAACTCTTTGATTGTCTCATCAAAACGGATGTTCCATCTACGAGAAGCTTGCCTTAAACCATATATGGTTCGCAGCAGCTTACACACTAGGTGTTCTTTTCCTTTGGAAAGAAAACCCTCTGGCTGTGTCATATATACTTCCTCTTCCAGTTCCCCATTAAGGAAGGGCCGTTTTCACGTCCATTTGCTGGATCTCATAGTCGTAGTAAGCAGCAATCGCAAGCAAAATCTGAATTGATTTTAAACAGGGGCTACAGGCGAAAAAGTTTCATCAAATTCAATTCCTTGCCTTTGTTTAAATCCTTTTGCCACTAGCCTGGCCTTATAGGTCTCCACTTGGCCCTCTGCTCCAATCTTTCTTTTGTATACCCACTTGCACCCAATAGGTTTTAACACCTTCAGGCGCCTCAACCAGAGTCCATACTTGGTTGGTATACATAGATTCCATTTCGGATTTCATGGCACTATGCCATTTCTCTGAGTCAACACTACTCATAGCCTCATTATAGGTCACAGGGTCGTCATCATCAATGATTGACAACTCATTGTCATTCTCAATGACAAGGCCATAATACCTCTCAGGTTGGCGAGACACTCTCCCTGTTCTACGAATGGGCTGTTCCACAGAAGGTGTTCAGTCTGAATAGGTGTTTCCACTTGATCCGTAGTAGTTTGTGCTTCTTGAACTTCATCAAGTTCAATTTTGCTCCCACTGTTTCCTTCAAGGATAAACTATTTTTCCAAGAAGGTAGCATGTCTGGAGACAAACACCCGATGATCGGTTGTAAAAGTAATACCCTAAAGTCTCTTTAGGATATCCCACAAAATTACATTTTTACAGATCGAGATTCCAGCTTATCTGGGTCAACTTTCTTGACATAAGCTGGACATCCCCAAATCTTAACGTGTTTAAGACTCGGTTTCCTTTCTTTCCATATCTCATATGGAGTTTGAGGAACAGATTTGGAAGGCACCTTATTCAGTAAATATGCTGAGGTTTCCAATGCATAACCCCACAGGAATACTGGAAGATTCGCATAGCTCATCATGGACCGAACCATGTCTAACAAAGTTCGATTTCTCCTTTCAGATACCCCATTCAACTGTGGAGTATATGGAGGAGTCCATTTGGAGGACTATACCATTTTCTTTGAGATAATCTAGAAACTCTCCATTCAAGTATTCACCACCTCCGATCTGATCAAAGAGTTATAATACTATGTTTGGTTTGTTTCTCCACTTCATGTTTATATTCTTTGAACTTTTCAAAGGCTTCAGACCTTGTATTTCATCAAATACACATATCCGAATCTAGATCTATCATCTATGAAAGTAATGAAGTATAAAAATCCAACCATGGCTTGCGTAGACATTGGTCCCCATACATTTGGGTGTACCAATCCTAGCAAATCTGCAGCCCTCTCTCCATATCCACTAAATGGATATTTGGTCATTTTACCCAATAGACAAGACTCGCATATAGGATATGATTCAAAATCAAAGGGGTTCAAGTAACCCTTCCTTATGCAATATCCGCAGTCTATTTTCACTACTATGACCACGTCTGCAGTGCCACAATAAAGTGAGATTTTCATCATCCCTTTTTCTTTTAATTAGTTTGTTCAATCTGAAGTAAATTATGCTCTACGTCACATACATACAGACCATTATTTAAAATACCACGGTCCATAAAGAACATTATCTCTAAGAATAGAACATTCATTATTCTTAATAATAATGAAAAACCATCCAGATCCAACATAGGAATAAAAACAATATTCCTCACAATAGAGGGAACGTAATAACAATTATTCAAAATAATAGTCTTGCCGTAGGCATATGTAAACAAATGATTCCTACAGATATGGCCGCAACCTTGTTCCATTGCCCATAGTAGAATCGCCTCTCTTTTTCAAGAGTCCTACTTCCCTTTAGTCCTTGCAACGAATTGCAAATATGAGAACCACAGGCGGTATCTAATACCCAAGTAGAAATTTGACCTAGTGACATATTAACTTCGATCATGAACATACCTGAATCAGAAGCGGTAGTCTCACTACCCTTCTCTTCTTCATTCTACAGGGTAAACCTTGCAGTTCTTCTTCCAGTGCCCCACCTTGTTACAGTGAAAGCAAATAACTTTGCTCTTGGGGTCTTCAGCTTTTGGTGGAACCGGCTTTTTCTCACCTACTTTCTTCTTCTTGGAAGGGTTCTTCTTCCTTTTCTTAGGATCGGAACCTTTACCAATTAGAAGAAACAGAACTCTTCTTAGGGGGAAAATTCGATTCCGCAGTCTTCAACATATTGTGGAGTTCAGGCAGGCTGACATCCATCTTATTCATGTGAAAGTTCACATCGAACTGTGAGAACGAACTCGGAAGTGATTGCAAGACCAAGTCTTGGATCAGCTCCCCATCCATGGCAAAACCAAGTTGTCCAAGACGTTCAATCAAATTGATCATCTTAAGTACATGGTCATTCACAGATGATCCCTCATACATCCTACAACCGAACAGCTCCTTCGATATCTCATATCGAGCTGTCCTCCCTGCCACATCATACAACTCTTGTAGATGCATAAGGATAGTATGAGCATCCATATGCTCATGTTGCTTCTGTAGCTCAATGTTCATAGAAGCTAGCATGATGCATTGAGCAACATTTGCATCATCTATCCACTTACGATACACAACATGTTCATCATTATGTGCATCGCTAGCAGGTTCAGTAGGCTTAGGTGATTCAATCACATATTCCAGCTTCTCAACCCTGAGAACAATTCTCAAGTTCGAAGCCAGTCAACAAAATTAGGCCCAGTCAACTTGTGAGCATCTAGTATACTCCGGAGTGATAGTGCAGAAGACATAACGAATAGTAAATCTGTAAATGATAAACATATAACAACACTTAGAAAATATTCAATTTCATTTCAAAACACTATATGAATAGGGTCTTATTCATAAGTGGCTCCCACTTGTTTATCTAATTTATACAACCCTAAGTGAAAATTAAGCATTCATAATGCTAGTGGGAATAGGGATCCTACATTCCATCACACAACCTCGGCTGTAGCACGAAACGTCATCTGATGTTCAATAGGCAGACAACTCTTATCAATTACATCTTATGTTATTCCATAATATAACTTTAGCCTCTTGAATAATTGAGTCACGGCTGTAGCACGACAAACTTAATATTCTAAGTCAATTCTAACCCAACATTTCGTACAATTGAATCAGTCTCCAACGGTCCACGCTGTAGCACGTAACGACCTTTAGATTCTAATCAATGTACACATCTCTATGTAATAGACAAGTATTTCTTATTTCGAAATCAAAGCCCTCGGCTGTAGCACGAAACGACAATGATTTAAAAATAAGAACCACTTTCTATCATGCTGGAAGGCTGTGACCGACACAAGCCCGTTGTGTCATTGGCCAATTACTACTTGATATTATTTAATTTTAGAGGGATTATATTATGTTACAATCATAATCATTATTATAAAGAGATTCTTCCTTTTAAATTAAATATTTCAAATCAATAATCGATAATCAGATGATTCCCAGATCGGGTGGAGCATTGTCAGAGGCGTCACTTAATAACCCTTTCTACAAATAGAAATCTGTTGTTGACAGAATCATCTTTCTCTCAATATTGAAAATTCATATTCAATTACGTGTTTCATAAACACAAGAATCTCATGATCGTATTCATAATATTATTGTTAAGGCAAGAAACGATTCCTATTATGATTTTCTAGAGCACACCTTATATGGGTTTAAGTTCACCTAAATCTATCATCCAATGGTAAACATAGGCATATATCACATATATAAGTATGAATAAACGTAAAGGTAGGCATGTTAAATCATGTAGTATATTAGTCTAAGCATTATAAATCTCTATGTATCACATGAGGCATTTAAAAGTAATTAAAAACAGTTAAAAACATGCTTTAAAACACTTCCATTAGCTATAAATAGTCCGAACCAATTTCAGAAAATACAATATATATACCATTACATGCGTCTCGAAAGACGAATCCAACGACACCAAGCACGCCCCATTATGACCAACCACACACCCTCACGCACCCCGAAAAGCAAATCCATGCGCCGCCACGTGCACACGCTGTCAGGCGTGTGTCTTCTTCTCTACGCGCCCCCACGCGCACACGCGCCTCACGCACCCCTAACCCTGAGCTGACGTCATCTGATGACGTCAACACAGCGCTGACCATTGACCCGCGCGTGTCTGACACGCGCCGCGCGTGACACACCAGCGCGTGAGCCCCATGTGCGCATGCCAAACGCGTGGTCCTCCCCTGTTCTGACAGTCGCCGCCGCCGCCTTTACTTCGAACAATGTGCCACCACGCTTCCCCACGATAACAGTGCTCTTTAAAAGCACAGCAGCAAGAAAATATATATACTAACAGATTATATATATATATATTTAATTACGAAAAAAATACCCAGACGATCTACAACACTTGTAGAACCCAGATCTACAGTTAAAATAATTATGAGAAACAATTTCTAATCAGTCATAATTAATCCATGATATAACTTGTAAAAATCATAATTAATTCATACAAGTACATAAAATTCTGAAATTTTTATCACAGATCTATATGCATACAACCTATGCTCTGATACCATTGTAGGATTTTATCTATCACGGAAGCATCGGAAAACAATTTTCATGATATAAAATCCATATAATACTCAAACAGATTGTGAATTAAATCGAGGGATCATTTTTAACCTTTAAAAGCGATCCAAGAACAACGAGCGAGGTCCCTAGCAGCTGCTCCTCAAGTGTGAAGCACTCCACCGGTATCCACCAAGAAATCGATGTAATGGAGGAGGAGAGAATTAGGGTTTTGAAATTTTTTTAGGTTAAGACAAAATAAGGGTTTATAATTGTATATTTATAGGCAAAATTTTCAGCTGAAAATTTTCCCATAAAATTATTATTATTAACCCTTTATTTTTATTAACCTATTAATTAATAATTAAAACCTTTTAATTATTAATCCTTTTCTAAACACTTTAGAAATAACTCTCTCACTTGATTTAATTTCCAAAATTAAATTCTTAATTAATAAAATTAAAAACTTTTCTTAATTAATTTATAATTATTTAAATCTTATTTAATCAATTATTAAATTTGCTAATTAATTATTTATTTCACAAATAAATAATTACCAGCTATTATTAATTAATTCCTCCACCATTAAATTATTCTCTTTTATGGTGTGACCCTGTAGGTTCAATATTAAGCCGGTAGTAGAAATAAATAATAATAAAACTATTTTATCATTATTTATATAAATTTCTAATTCATTAAATATGATTAATTAATTAATCATATTTATTCTACATCGTGAGGGATACTTCTCAGCATATCGCGATTATCCGGATAATACGAATTCACTGCTTAGAATACCAAGAACCCATTCAGTGAATAGTTACAGTACAATTAATTCCTTCTACCCTGCAATATCATGATTAAATATAAGGCATGGAACTCGTGTCAAGCCTATCTTATTTAATCATTTGCTTTCCCATTCACTATGCTTAGTTCTATTTAATGTCAATTAGAAACTCATTTCTAATTTCATTCACTCTGGCCAGAGATTCCTGAACTAGCATAAGTGGATCAGCATTGAACATTCTCTTCCTTTACTGGAAGGGGTAGATCCTTTATTGATTATACACTATCTTCATGTACAAATTCCTATACCCAGTAGAGCCCTTATAATTGTCCCTGGAGACTAAGAACTAAACCAAAGCATAGTTCAGTGTACACAAGATGACTATGATGACCTCAAGTCTAAGGATACTTGTACAACTATCACTATGTGAACAACTACTGACACGTGAGTGAACTCCATCAGTTGTTCAGCTGTGTGAGTCATGTTCAGTGAACTTATTCTATAATAAGCACCTACATACTAGCTTTAGTGTCACCACACAAATGTCTATGAGAACAGACAGCCTTTATAATGAAGCAAGCATAGTATGTACCGATCTTTGCAGAATATTAATTACCAGTTAGTAATCCTACGACCAGGAACTATTTAAGTTTATAGTTATCATCTTTTAGGTCTCATTATTATGATCTCATCACAATCCATAAAAAGCTTTACTCTAAACTGGGTATATCTTATTTAAACACATAAAATAGATAGAGCCCGCAATAAAAACAAAAAAAGTCTTTTATTAATATCAATGAAATTAAAACAGATTACATAAAAGTTATTCCTAAATCCTCATACTTGATTGGACTTAGGACACATCTCTTTCAATTATGTCTTGATCACTTTCATCATCACTGTCATCACAGATCATCTCGACTTTGTCAAATTTGAAGCTTTTATTTAAACCTTCATCTTGCAGTCCTTCAATCTTCTTATTATCAAACACAACATGTAGAGATTCCATAATAATGTCGGTTCTTAGATTGTAGCCTCTGTATGCTTTTCCAACTGCATACCCAACAAAAATACCTTCATCTGCTTTGGCATCAAACTTTCTATGTTGCTCAGTTTGACTACTTAGAATATAGCATTTTCAGCCAAAGACAAGAAGAAAGTTTAGTGGTGGCTTCCTATTCTTGAACAATTGATAATAAGTCATTTACTTTGCTTGATTGACCAAAGAAATATTCTAAGTGTAGCATGCAGTATTTACAACTTCTTCCCAAAAATATGTTGGTAATTTTGATTCTTCAAGCATTGTCCTTGCAACATTAATAAGATATCTGTTCTTTCTTTCCACCACTCCATTTTGTTGTGGAGTTCCTATTGCTAAAAATTCCTGCATGATCCCATTTTCTTCACAAAACAACCTCATTACAGAATTCTTGAACTCGGTTCCATTGTCACTCCAAATAATTCTCACCTTGAGATCAGGATGATTGTTGACTTGCCTTATATGATCGACAATGATTTCACTAGCTTCATCTTTAGATTTTAGGAAATATGTCCAAGTGAACTTTGAGAAATCATCCACAATCACTAGGAAATATCTTTTCTTTGAGATTGACAACACATTGACTGGTCCAAACAAGTCCATGTACAATAGTTGCAGTAGTTCTTTAATTGTTGACTTAAACTTCTTCTTGAATGATGCTTTGATCTGCTTTCCCTTTTGACAGGCATCACACAGTCCATCCTTTGAGAACTCAACTTGAGGAATGCCTATTACTAGGTCTTTCCTGACCAATTAATTCAAAGTTTTGAAGTTCAAATAAGACAGATTCTTGTGCCATAACCAACTTTCATCTTTTCTTGCTTTGTTGAAAAGACAAGTGACATAATTTTCATTAGATGAGTTAAAGTCAGCTAGGTACACATTTCCTTTTCTCACTCCTGTGAGAACCGCTTTGTTCTTTTTGTTTGTAACAACACATGCTTCTGAATTGAAAGTTACAGAGTTTCCCTTGTCACATAGTTGGCTGACACTCAAGAGACTTTGTTTGAGTCCATCCACTAGAGCAAGTTCTTCAATGATGACATTCTCTTTTAAAATAAAGCCATATCCCACAGTATACCCTTTGATGTCATCTCCAAAAGTAATACTTGGGCCAGATCTCTCCTTGAACTCAGTGAGCAGGGTAGAATTTCCAGTCATGTGCCTTGAGCAACCACTGTCCAGATACAAAAGATTCTTTTTATTTCCCTGCACACATCAAAATCAAATCAAGTGGATTTTGGTACCTAAGTTTCTTTGGATCCTGCCTTGTTAGCCTTGTTTTTAGGTTTCTTGGGATTTTTCTCAATTGACTTGGGTGATTGGGATTCAACTTCAGTGATCAGAGTAGATCTTTGGAAACCATTCATAATTGCAGAATTATCATGCACGTGTTAGTTAACATGAAAAGACATATTATGTGTAAACATGTTATTCCGGTATGGGCATTTGGGGCATATTGAATGCAACATAGTAAGGATTTTGTGGAAATAGAATATTAGAAAATTGTGCATTCAAATTTTGTGCAGTCATAACATTCATAGCATTATGGGCATGCTAGGAAATGAGGGAGGTGCAGATATGGGTGCAAGCATAGCAGATTTGCAATTGACAGACAAATGATTAACACTACCACACTTAACACAAATTTTTCTAGGTGCATATTTATCAGGTGTGTAGTTGTTATGTTTGTTAATTCCTACTTTCCCATTTCTGTTGTTTTTCTTTTTGGAGTCTTCCTTGACCACAATTTTCTCCAATCTATCATTCAGTTGTTCCATTGACAGATGCCCCACATTAACTCTCTTGTTCTCCTTGACTCGACTTGATTCTCCTGTTGCAAAGTTCTTGAAAACTGATCTATATTTCTCATTGAGTTTAGCTAGCTTGGCTTTTCTAATTGGTTTCTTTTCAATCGACGGATGTGGTTCCTTGTTTTTCGACGAATAATCCCTTTTAGCTTTCAACGGATAAATGTTAGATAATGAATCACACACCGATGGGGTGAATGTGTTTTCGTATTTTACTGCTTTTCTTGAAGTGTTTAAGTTGGTGAACAAAGTAAATTAAATCTTATAGTGAAATGTGTTCATACTGAAATTTAAAAAGTAAGAACAGTGACGGATCTTTCAAAACTCATTAATTTTATATTAAAATTAAGAATGTTTTGATACAAAATTTCTAGGCTCTTTGTTGATAAAGAGCTTAGCTTCTTCCTTGAGAGAATACAAGATTTTTTTAGTTTAAACTGTTACACCTAACAAAGCATCCAGTGTTTACTTTATAGAACAGTAAACACTGGTTATTACACAGCATGCATTAGCATGTACTAAACCCTATTTTTAGATAATCAAATCTTTCTATTTCTGACTTAGTGTATCTTTGCTAATCTTGCACGCCTGTGACTTTACTTTTCCAGTTAATCTTGGCCTTTGATCTTGCATTCTTCAAGCTACTTTTGTAGACTTGTCAATCCAACTTGATTAGATTGTTTGTTGATTGATAATCTTGGATATTGAACTGGTCTGCATTTTGTACTTTGAGTTTTAACTCGAGATCTCCAGTTTGGCATGTGGAGAACTTCACATCTCGATAAGTATATTGGCTTATCGAGATCTCTAATCACTCTACAGTTGTTTTGACTTTTCGAAGTCTCTGAGTTCTCTATAAGAGAATTTGGCTTGTCGAGATCTGTTATCTTCATATCTTCACTTTGACTTATCGATAATTCTGAGTTCTCTAGTGATATTTTTGACTTGTCGATATCTCATAGTTCTCTAGTGATATTTGACTTGTCGATATCTCAGAGTTCTCTAGTGAAATTTGACTTGTTGATGTCTCTAAGTTCTCTAATGAAATTTGACTTGCGATATCTCTGAGTTCTCTAGTGAAATTTGACTTGTCGATATCTCTAAGTTCTCTAGTGAAGAAATGACTTGTCGATATCTCCAATTTTCATGTCTTCAATTTGGTTTGTCGATATCTCTGAGTTCTCTAGTAACTTTATAACTTCTCCATAAGTCATTCTGGAGTTCTCGAATGACTTCTCTATAACTAAATCTGTGACTTGTAAAGATCTTGACTTGGAACATTTTTCTCAAAACAGATTTATTCAACTCCAAGCTTCTTCATATTTCTTCTGAGGCATGATTTTCTAGATCTTCTTCCAGATAGAATTCTTAGGCTTGATACTGTTTACAGAATAAGACTTCAGTCTGCTCTTTGACATTTTTACATACTTTAAATGTTACAAATATAAAATGCAAACTAAGATTACAATACAACTTACTTAGGGTTGTCAATTTGACTTAGTCTTGTTATAGTACAGGCATGTCTTACACAACAATCTCCCCAAATTTGTGAGAAGGCTTCTTAACAAAAATTCATGTCTTTTAACAAGATTAACCCCAAGCTACAATGGAAAATAAGACTGATATAAAAATTGACTCAAGTACTTAATTTATACATCAGGTGATTTCTTGAGTTTAAACAGTTATATACATCAGAAAAAAATGGGACTTTTGATTCTTCTCTAATGAGGTCCTTTATATACAAGAATTTCAAGTTCCTCTATGATTAGTGTCCCTGTTAAAGCTTCCACCAGCTTGAGTCTGTCTTGCTTTGGATAACCATCTAACATCTCAATTCTAAACTTTGAAAATGAGCCAGCTTTTACATTTAGAAATCTTCTATCCTTGGATATTCTGCTCATTCCTTTTGCCTTGAGTTCTTCTGATCTTTTAATATACAATTTAATCTCCTCATCATACTTCCTCTTCTTCTCCTCTAATTCAGCTTTATTCCTTTCTCTTCTTTCCTCCCTTACAATTAACCATTCAGTCAACACAGATCTCCATGCTCTTGTAGCAGTATCCTTATCCTTTAGTAAGCTTATCACTCTTTTAATTTCTGTGGGAGAGAGTGTCCATTAAGTTGCTTCCAAGAAAAGTGAATGACCCATCTTCAAAGCAGATTCTTACTTCCCTTATAGTTACAAACCATACTTTAACTATTTCTTCAGCTAGTTTTTGGAAATAATCTTCATCTCATATGCACCAATATAAAGGTAGAAAGTCACTTTGCTTGAAACAGTTCTAGATGGCC